>NC_056731.1:4546808-4563460 GCF_019279795.1 Protopterus annectens
AAGGCCACGTGGACGTAGGCCAGCAACACCACCTAGTGTAGGTCAACGTGAGTATGCCACCTCTCATGCCTGCTCCCATAGTGCCGGTAGCAGTAGCAGTGTAGCTGGTGCTGCGCTGTCCACACCAGGACACAGCAGGCCACATGGACATGGCCCTGTCCAGTCTCAGCGGGGACACGGTTCCAGCGGACATGTGTCATCGGACAGTAGCCACTCTGTACCTCCACCTGGTAGTGCCCGTGCAACCCCAGGCAGGTACAGGTCACATGGCTGTGGACGGACACAGTGAGCTTTACAACCTGCACTGCACAGTCTGGGGCTGTCAATTATACCCCGTGTAGGCATCACATATGGCAGAACTGTGTACACACATACCCACACACAGCAGACACAACAGTAGGGCTCCACCACATCCACATGCATTCTGCACAGACATGTCCAGTCAACTCACTGGCCCTTACACATGCACATGAGGTTATCCATTGGTGCAGCCTATGCCCCTGGCAAACATATCACCCTGTGCATATGATGAAGCCTGTGCCGCATCCCTGTCATCCACACCCTCGGTGCAGGGTTATGCAAGTATATTCTGATGCACAGGGTGGTCAGGATAGTGAGAGGTGTATGTGATACCTGTGTATGTATAGTGGGGATGTGTATGTTGCAGTGGTTGTGTATGAATACTGAGAGATGCTTATGTGACATGGGTTGTGTACTGTCGACATGCAGCAGTCATACCATGTAGTGCAGGTGCAGCATGCATTGTGATGTGTTCACGGTATGTGTCTCAGTTACATCTGTAGCACCATGTTGGTTGTGATACCCTGATTCCCTCCTATGGTGTACTTGCATGTGGCTACAGGTAGCAGAGTTTGCGGTCCCCCACGTGTAACTGTGGATTACTCAGAGGCATGTCTGGCAATATCAGCATGCTACATGTACCCTCAAACTGACTGTTGGACCCCTACATGACACACATGTCTGCACATATACTGCACCTGACGCATGTGGTCGGTGCCACAGGCTACACTGGACAGAGACATGACATACATAGCAGGACACATTACAGGTATGGTGACATAGTGTAGGTGTTGTACACAGCGGCATGGCCATTGATGATGTGAGGTGTCACTTGGTAGTTGGGTGCCACACTGTGCAGCAGTAGGACCCTGTAACAGTACGGGAACATGGCCACACTCACAGGGTGGACACCACTATGACGCACACCCCATAATGTGCAGGTGGGGACCCTTGCCTGTATGGTCAGAACCCTCACAATACTATGCCCCCACATGACATCTCACAGAGAGGGGACATGCACAGGTAGCCAGTATGGCTGGGACCTATGGCATCAAAGGGTTATGCAATGCAGCACCATTACGGGTTAGTCACCATGTGTGGTTAGTGTTCATTCCCCACCGTATATTAGCATATGCCCTCACACCAAGCAGCAGACATCCATACAGACACACACACACTGTGGTGACCACACATGTGTATACGGAGAGCCGACGTGTGTGATGCACCACACCAGCTGATGTCATGCTTCCAACACTGAGGTATGTACAGATCTCTACAATGGTGTACAGGGATGTGTAGCAACTGGGACATATTCCCCACGATATGTGGCATCCCTGGACACACATTTGAACACACATGGCAGTGCTGGGAATGATACACCTGCCATATGATGACACATTTGATAGACATGCAGCGGTATTGATTGCATTATGTGTACCAACACTGTATCTGGCAGATATGCTGATATATGCACACGGGAGGTTGTAGGTGTTACAGGTGCCATGTGACATATAGTTGTTAACACCTGACCACTGTGTATGCATTATGTCAGCACCATCACTTAACAGCGACATAGCGTACTGTATGCACATGGCAGGGTAGGATGGTGCATGACACAACTGTGAGCCATCACCTGCACACATGCATCTAGACAGGTGGTTAACCACATTATGTACACACATACCTCCATACGTGCTGTTTGTATGTCACCGTATACAGGTGTCTATGATGGGTCTGCATGTCGTAGGTTGGTGCAACTATGTTACGGACATCGGCCACTGCTCATGCATGGTTGCTGCATGCACAGTACAGATGTCACATGTGTCTCCTTTTGCCATGTATGTATGCATTGCTATTGTTGGACATGTGTGTTGACATACATAACACATGGACTGCGGTATGATATCATGGGTGTCACAGGCGAACACTACAAGGGTATGTGTCCCAGTCAACACTGCTACACCCTGTAGTGTGAGCATTCCACAGACATGGGCCCACCTTCCATTTGTGTGTGTAGCACTGATTAGGCCAGTGTTATGCATGTGGTACATCAAAGGCTATGTATGTATGTGTTGTGTGTGCAGTCCATGCACACATCCACACAATCACATGTATGACATATCCAGAAGTGTGTTCATTGTTGTACAGAAACAGTCAGGTGTCACAGCTGTGTAAGGGCATGTATGTGTTGAGCCAACCTGTTCATGTATACTGGTATAATTGGAATGCATAACACCTGTTGGATCCATGTTAGTACATGTGTACTCTGCACAGCTGGTGTACACCACTGTACAGACCTGTGGACATATGTCACATGCTGTTGTGGGACCGTGAGGCTGTGTACTGCTGCACCGATGACATGGTGCTGCCTTGACAGCTACAGTGTACACTGCAGTGTGTACGTGTGTGACCTGCACCCTTGACACCTGTGATGTCAGCTGTGTGTGTACAGGTCACTGCATGTGTGACCGCCCTGTGCGTGTGGACAGTTTTACCTTACTGTGCCCTTCTGTACTGTGCCCTTCTGTGTGTACACTCCATCTGCATGCAGGACGGCCCTTTGCAACTGCTAAGTGTGTGAGCATGCCCAGTATGCAGTTGTGTAGATGGACACACAGTACATCCCACACTGTGCCCTTCTGTGATTATACCCCGTGTGCATGCATGTTTGCCCTTTGCAACTGCTAAGTGTGTGAGCATGCCCAGTATGCTGTTGTGTTGATGGACACACAGTACATCCCACACTGCACCCTTCCATGATTAGACTCCGTGTGCATGCAAGACGACCCTTTGCTACTGCTGTGTGAGCATGCCCAGTATGCTGTTGTGTAGATGGACACACAGTACATTCCACACTCTGCCCTTCCATGATTAGACTCCGTTTGCATGCATGTTTGCCCTTTGCAACTGCTGTGTGTGAGCATGCCCAGTATGCGGTTGTGTAGATGGACACAGTACATTCCACACTGTGCCCTTCCGTTATTAGACTCTGTGTGCATGCAAGATGGCCCTTTGCAACTGCTAAGTGTGTGAGCATGCCCAGTACACCATTGTGTAGATGGACACACAGTACATTCCAAACAGACATGTGATACTAAGCGTGTGGGCATGGCCATTGAGATCCTGTATAGCCATGGTGGTCATCCAGGCAAACAATATCCATTTTCTATGTCACGATGGATGCCTACACTGAACACACTGGTTGCACTCTCGAAGGGTGTACTGTCTGTGGCGCATCCCATATCTATTTAGTGCTGTAGTGCTCCGTAGATATTTAGTATGCCCGATTACAGCACTGCTGTGTTAGTGTACGTCTACCTTGGGACAGTAACATGCTTTCTGACTGCTCACTCTCTAATCATTCCCTATCGGCATCTTTGCCTTTGCGGATGATCACCCACTTAGAAGTATGCCTCTGGGAGTGCTGTATGCAGTAATCTCGGTAGCACGTTCTGTAGATGCGTAATGCTGTAGTGTGCTAAAGTAGTTAGGTGTATGTTCAACTCCTGGCCCTTCCAAGTGTGTGTGTGTGTTTCCAGCTACCTGGGGACACAGTAATGCTTTTAGATGCTTCACAACACATACAATCCCTATCAGCATCTCTGCCTTTGCGGATGATGACACCCACCTAGAAGTAAGCCTGTGGGAGTGCTGTGTTCAGTAATCTCAGTAGCACGTTCTGTAAATGCTTAATGCTGTCGTGTGTTAAAGTAGTTAGGTGTGTGTTCAACTCCCAGCCCTTCCAAGTGTGTGTGTGTGTGTGTGTGTGTGTGTGTGTGTTTCCAGCTGCCTGGGGAGACAGTAATGCTTTTAGATGCCTCACAACACATACATTCCCTATCGGCGTCTTTGCCTTTGTGGATGATGTCACCCACCTAGAAGTATGCCTCTGTGAGTGCTGTGTTCAGTAATCTCAATAGCATGTTCTGTAAATGCGTAATGCAGTAATGTGTTAAAGTAGTTCGCTTTATGTTCAACTCCCAGCCCTTCCAAGTATGTGTGTGTGTTTCCAGCTACCTGGGGACACAGTAATGCTTTTAGATGCCTCACAACGCATACATTCCCTATCAGCGTCTTTGCCTTTGTGGATGATGTCACCTACCTAGAAGTATGCCTCTGGGAGTGCTGTGTTCAGTAATCTCGGTAGCACATTCTGTACATGTGTAATGCTGTAGTGTGTTAAAGTAGTTAGGTGTATGTTCAACTCCCGGCCCTTTCAAGTGTGTGTGTATTTCCATCTGCCTGGGGAGAAAGTAATGCTTTTAAATGCCTCACAACACATACATTCCCTATCGGCATCTTTGCCTTTGCTGATGATGTCAACCACCTAGAAATATGTCCCTGGGAGTGCTGTGTTCAGTAATCTCAGTAGCGCGTTCTGTAAATGTGTCATGCTGTAGTGTGATCGGATAGTTAGGTGTAAGTTCGACTCCCCGGCCTGCCAGGTGTGTGTGTGTGTGTGTGTGTGTGTGTGTGTGTGTGTGTGTGTGTGTGTGTGCTCCCGTCCACCTGGGGTCTCAGGTTATGCTTTTAGATGCTTCGCAACACAGATTTATCCTGCTGACGTCTTTGTCTTTGCGGATGTTGACATGCACCTAGTAGAATGCCTGTGTGTCTGCTGTGTTTAGTAACCTCGGTAGCGTGTTCTGTAAATGCGTCATGCTGTAGTGTGATAGGGTAGTAATGTGTAGGTTCCATTACTAGCCCTGCCACATGTGTGTGTGTGTGTATGTCTGTATCTCTCTCTATGTATATATATATCTATTTTATGCCCATAACTCTGCTCCTGCATGGACAGCTGTCTGTTCCATGTATCGCATATTTGCATAGCTTTCACATACCAATGGGGTATGATGCAAATCCCAACATTGTCCATGCAACGTCCATGTTACGGGTGGTGTTACACACCCTTACAGGCATTTGCTGTATATCTTGGCAGACATCTATCCTTGCTGTACTCTCACTGTACTCGTACACGCCGGAGCCTTCATGTATCATGGCCTAGTTTTGGTGTGTGTATGTCTATTTGTGCTGTGTGCATGGCTGTGGGTATGTCCCACTATCATCATTTGTAAAGGTGACAGCCCTATAGGTTCTTCATGTAGACTGTTGTGTCATTTGACATGTAAGCACATACCTGCGGACAGTACTGCACGTCCTACTGAAGCGCATTTCATACCATCTGCGTTATCTTGCAGTCGATATTACTGTTTCCTCACACATGTATCTGTTTCTGTTCATACCACTCCACCTCCTATAGCATATTTCTGGACAAGGCCTTATCTGATAGTGGGACACACAGGGGCAGTATTGACATGTTGCTCTTACAAACGTAGATAGTTGACACAATAATAGGTTTTGAATTGGTATGGTTCTTCTGTCGGATTTGGTGTCTTGATCACATGTTTGTCATTATTTCATGTCTTCAGTTATCATGAAAAGTGCCAGAATGTTACTGTTATGTGGAACACACCAAACATATGAGGCAGAACACTACACATTCTGCGTAAATCTGTACAGTTGCGGAGTATGTGTCTGATACAAAATACCAACTTTCTGACAACAATACACACACTGTATAGCGGCATCACAGGCCACATGCCATTACTTTTATATTGCAGGACACACACACCCAGACAGTTGTATTCCTCACACAGGCCAACAGCTGCTTATCCACACTAATTGGTCTATCATGTACCATATGTGTGCGCCGGTATTTGCGCTTTCCATCAGTGGCAGAGCTCACGTACGAGTGTGGGGGACTGGACATTGTTTCAGTGACACTGCATGACACCCTGAGGGACACATTACTTTTGTGTCTAGTAACCTTCCACATTGACATTCACAGGGCATACGTTGTCATTCACATTTGTCGGGGTACATGCGTATGACTTGTACATGTTTTCCCATTTGTCCTGCTGTCTTTTTTCTCACCTGTCCACCTAGGATCACTAGTTCTGTACATGTATTTTGGACAGGTTACCTTCATAACCTTAACCTGTACACATTATGGGTAAACGCCCTGATGTTTGACCTTTGCCCTTGTTACATTTCACATAGTGATGTGCCTTTCTGGTAAATTGCTGGCAAGGCATTACGGACTGTGCGGTAGATAATAGTGACTGACATTTCCATTACATGATTAGTAATACTCGTAACATCCGTATTCATGGCTACGCCAGTATTCTCACAACATTCTGACTTTGTCTGGGGTATATCTAATATAGTCCCTATTTGTATTTCATGTACTATGCCTTAGTACAGCTGTGTTATTCTGACAGTTTGCCAGTTATGGGTACCATCTTGGTCATACGCATGTCCATCCATGATAATCACCTACATGACACTGATATAGGGCCCTACATATTTCCAAAATGGTTTCCGCATTATCCAGTGGATGGTTTGCCCCATTATTGAGAATAGAGGCGTGTGCTATACCCACATCACTCCCATGGGGCAGGCCTACGAAATATCTGCCAAACAACACCTAGGCCCATTTCTGCATATCCATGATTCCAATACCTGACAACCCTCTACAGTACACATTACACATGTTTAATGTGTGCGGTACTGAGGTGTGGAGACACTTATATGCACTCCCCACTCTCCAGATATCAGTTCGTACGTCATACATTCTATCGACACATGTGTCATCACCCTTGCACCTGATACTGTTGCATGTACAGCTATTTTGTATTTGCTGAGGTCACGTATTTTGCATCAATGTCGGTTGATACTACGTATGGATCAATCTTTGGAGTCCTGCAATGGACACCTATCTGCATGTTTAAAGTGTAGAACTTGCTGGACTGTCACTTTCTGGCCAATGTTTTGGAATGCAGCGGTTTATTCACCTTTCATGCATGTCTGTTTGACTACCCATATTGGGTATTACGTGGCCTATTTATGTACATATGTCATATCTACGGGACATAAGTCTGTTGTGTATACATATATACATGTACAATCCTCGTTTCATAACTTGCTTTGGTTTATGTCTGTGGATTATGTGTATACACATATATCTATAACCATACCATACCTTTCCACTGTACAGATAGTCGCAGAGTGTACAGCTGGTTGCCCCTTTATCTTCGGTGTGTTTTACATAAACCTGTGTCTATCTGGTAATGTAGTGGCATTTCATTTGAGACTTACAGTGGGGAATTCTGGCAAGCAGTTCAGGTTACGACTGCATACCCTTCAGAAAATCCATGCTACTGACACACCCATTATTCTATCCACTTTCTATGTTTGTTCTGGCACATATCTGGGGTTTGTCCCTATTTGTACCGGTAGTTTGCATGGTTTTGTCCGGTTTCATACTTTACGAGGTTAACAGGTTTGAGCCATGTATAACTAACATGGGGGAAACAGCATTCATTTACTATGCTGTGACCGGATCACACACGCAAAGGTGCACTTGCATTTCCTCATTGTGGGTTACGCAGGCGCACATGCATATCCTTATTTTGGGTTACATATGTTTACTAAGTCTTTGTGCTTACGTGGGCTTTATTACTTGTGACAGTACCAGTATATTATCTGTAATCCGGTTATTGGACGTATGCGAAACACACGTTCACCTTTACATATTTAACTGTCTGTACGGCACAGACGCATTCATTACACTTTCACATTATATGTGCTGTAGTTGTAGTTCAACTGGGACTGCATTCACGTTGGCCGGTTGCTGTAACCACTATACGTTTGGTGTTCTGACTCATTTATATGCATACCCATAGTACATAGCTACATTAACATATACCTCCCAGCTTCACTTACGTCACAGGCATCCATTCGCCTGCTGGGAAAAATGCGGTACTACATGTTACACATTCCCTATTCCCTACTGCTCTGGACCCAGGCTGCATATTTAATCACTGCAGGGATATTCAGAACCCAAAGGCTTATAGTCCTGACACATACAGGTCTTTAATTGTCAGGGTGTTCCTGTGGTGATCTGGATTTAGGCTTGTTTGCCTGGTGAACAGAACTGCCCTGACCATGTTCAAATGTCAGACAAAGCACATGGACAGGGTTTGTCCATTTTGAATATTTAATCTGTGTTTACAGACACAGGTGTTTGGGCACCTGTCAGCAGCTTATGATGTTGGCAATACATAATATGGGTGGGGGTGGTTACAATACATAATCCACAGTGAGTGGTGTTCCCATTCACATTTGACTATTTCCTGTACTCATTCTTATGAGGGTTATTATTTTGCACATGACTTAACTATGAATTAACTACAGGTATGCAGTAGTACAGTCAACATATGTGACAGTTTGTTACAGTATATATGTACGGACCTCTGTAATATTGGGGACTACCCCACATCCTTCACAACATTTCATGCTTATGTACATACTATTATTCAGTGAACTGTCGAAGGATGTGAGAGCACTGATTACATCTGTCCCTATTTGTCCACCCATCCTTTTAGGCTTTGTCCAGGTTTTGTTGCTGTAATAGGTTGAGAGGTGGTGTCGGTATGTGATTGGGTTGTATATATACTGTCGATAATTCGGTGGGGGGTAGGGTTACCACTTGTTCCTCTTTGCGAGGGGAGGTCCCACTTTGGACAGTTGTTTCCTGCGACAACACCTAAGACATGGCAAATGTCCTGTGATATTAAAACAATAATATATTTCTTATTTTCTTTACTAGTTGCATGTTACAGGTATTTTGTATCTGGTACACATAACTATTATTTGGTATAGCATAAGCTATTCAAATTCTATGGAATAACCTTTTATCTTGGCATACACATGTAATTCTATCCTTTGCAGTGGTCGGGGGCATGTTTTATCATGCAAATTCTCACATTTCTACAAGGGATGCCCCACCTTGGCCATCTGAACAGGTGGCGACCCTAGTGGGTTGACCTGCATAGTGGACAGCTGTTCCATCCTGTGTAGTATGTTTTGCATGTCTGTGTAGGAACTGAACAGTACCGTGACTACACATACATGTTTTGTCCAGATGTGTACAGTTATGGACACCGTGGCGTGTAAACAACTCTGAGGTTTCAACAGGTTACTAATCCCACGCGGGATGTACACACATTTTGCCGAAACATTAACGCACGGCCATTTGGATTTACGTACCTGTGATGGGATGTTTACAAACGTGGGGTACATATTTGCAATCCTGACACTGCCTAGGATGATACTTCCTACTACATATAGGGAATACTTGCTATGTGTAGGTGTACAGATGCGCAAGGCTGGTAGCTGGATTTGGTGGACATTCGGACATGGGTGCGGGTTATGTGCTATACAGGGGTTGTTGCGTATTGCATTTGCATGCATGGGTTCTGCTTTTGGATATCCCGGTTCCGCATATGGCATCCTATGTGTATGGTTACGTTGATGTGTATAGCACATTTTAATATACATATGTTTGTGTGTGTTTGGTATACAATTTGGACGGTCAGGTATCTTTACGGTTGTTATATAGCCACAACTGCCCAGTTGTGTGCTATCACTACCACTGTGGGACTGCTGGTGACCATGCCCATGGGGCTAGCTGTGTGTATTGGCGGTGCGCTGACATGATGCGCTTCACTTTCACTGGGTATAACTACTGAGAGTGCAATACATTACTGACACACGATTTTAAATATCTTATGTTCCATGGATGGAAACTCATATTGTGTTGTGTGCATTTCTGTTTGGTTCTCCATTTTGTGTGGCCAGGAACTGTCTTGCATGCTTTGCATATGTTTCATTATCCACGGACACTGATAGGTGCGATTACTATTGCAGGCAGGCTATAATATTCAGCAGTTTAGGTTGCACATTGCCAGCCGACATTAACACGCCTCCAGGTGCAGCTTAGTTACGCCCCATTCACTCACGCATGTGCCCTATGCACGTGGATGTGGTAGCGGCGCACCTTCATTAATATGCATATGGCGCTACTACACCATTTATACGCTGCACGGCCAGCGCAGGCCTTACACCGGCCTTGCGCTGAGCTTCATTAATCCGGGGGTTAGTTTTTCACAATCCATAAATGTGTGTGCCCAGTCAGCTTTTTCATCTTTACTACATCTCCAACAAACTGAAAATGTCATTTTACTAAACTTAGAGATTTTATCTGGAGTAACAAACATTCTGTGTATATATTTCCACATAAAAACATTATCATATAAACTTGAAGAATTTTGACTAGCTGATTTAAGTAACTAAGTTTTATTCTTATCATCTATTGAGTCACTCAGTCCAGTACTATCTAAAGAGTTCCAGAATTTTGCATCAAAATTATGATTATGATTTATAATTAACTTATATAACTTAGACTGCCTTCTTTTGTTGGTCAGTTTACCTGCAATGATAGCATTCATATATTCATATAATGGGAGAAATAGTGTTCTGTTCCTCTTCACACATATTATGTACAAATTCATTTAATTTCTTATTGATGGATAATACTAACTGGTTAACATATTCAGCCAACTTGTAATCTTTCACTAAATATTCATAGGATCATAGGATCATAGGAGGTTACTAGGCTAATGGCCCTGAGGCCCTTACAAGCCTGGCCAAGAGTTTATTCCCAAGAAGAAACCTCAATCAGCACCTGTTACCCATGTCAATAAGGGATGCAGGTGGAACCCTGGGACATATTTATGGTTTCCCAACCACTCATCAAGGTTGTGCTTGAAGAGGGTCAGCAAAGTGTTTGGTTTTACACGTATGGGAAGAATATTCCAGAGGTGGTTCAGCCTCTGGAAGACAAACCTGTCTCTCCAGCAGGTTTAGTTGATGTCACATATTAAATTCAGGCCTATTGAGCAGGTAATGCATGAGGAGTTAAACTTACAGATATGAAGCATCTCTAGTAGGGCAGAGTCTGAGACCACCTTGTAGGTGAGACACATATGACCCCTCATTAATCTGTATGATACAGAGTAGAGTGATAGGGATTTGAGCCTGTCTGCAAAGGACAGATGTTGGAGGCCATGGATTCTCTTTGTGAGGTATTTCAATGGCCTTTCTAGTTGGTGCAGATGTTTGGAGAGGTACATACCAAATGGAGTGTTATACTCAATTATTGGCCTAATGAGGGAGGAGTATAGAGAATAATAACCTCTGTTTTTCTATATGCAATCCCTTTACTTATGAGATGAACCAAGTAAAAGGCTTTTCTGACCACTGCCACTACATGATAGTCAAATGTGAGGTTGTTATTAACCTGAGTCCCCAGGTCTCTCACCACAGGTTGTGTGCTTAGGGGATTAGTAATGTTAGTAATGCGAATAGCGCACTGTGCTAATGTGTTTCTCTCAAGTATCATAACACAGTTAGGTAGGGGTTTGAATCCTAAAAATGCCATGTGTGTGACTGTCACACAGTTTTTCAATGTGCTGTGTGTTTTGCTTTTATTATTGTATGACATATTATTATGACATTAATTTCAATGCACACATCAGGTATGTGTGTGCCACATACAGATATGTACCTGTGACCTTTAATAGTTCCTATGTGTGAAGCCTGCCCCATATGAATACAGTTGTCACCTTTGCCAGCATGTGCTGCAGCTTACCAAATCTTAGGCCATACATGTATGTTGGTGACAATGCAGGCTACTGCAGTGATCTGTGTCCTAGGCCAGCTATGTGACACACACCCATGAAAGCTTTGATAGATTAATGTGGGTGAGGGTTCATGTCTGGAGTATATGTCAGACATGTTAAAACACAGCAAAGTCTGTGAGTGATGGACACCTAGTGTAGGTGTATGGCAACTGTCGCCGATATGCATACAGACACCTTCTTGCTTAGGTGATACACCGAGAGACTGCAGAATACCTTTGGAAATGTGAATATCACAGGAAAGACATGATAACACTTGTCCACATGTACACACCATTACCCGTTCTACATGATGGGTGCTACCACCTACATGGTACTGTTGGAATACTATGTTAACTACATACCGATGCCAATGCCACAGGTGCTTTACAGCAATACAGCATGGCTTGGACAACAGGTATCTGTCCGTATGATACCCTTGTGGTGGTTAGGTGTGTCATGTGTAGAATGCATTGTAGGCCACTGTATGTATTTGCAGTTGTAGATGGACATATCGGTAGTGTGTTGGCATGTACGTGAGACTGCTATATGCCAAAGAGTATTGTTCCCAGGGATGTGTGGGGCTCAGTAAGAATGGCTACTGGTATTTTGTAGTACTGCAGGGATATCACTGACACCAGGTTCCTACATCTGTGTATCAGTTGAGGAGACACCATGTAATGACCACTAAAAGCCAGGCTATGTAAGCTGTGTATACTACCAGAATGCAGACCAATGACATTTGGAAACCGTATCACCCACAGCAAACTGTCAAACAATGTCATGTTCCATGCTAACCATGTTCACAAATGTACACCTGCACCTCAGTGCTGCAAACATCACACATGTACTGTCCACACCCCAACACATGCAGGCACAGGTACACACAACACCCATGGTGTATACAAAACTGCAATGACAAACATAGGTAATGCATCATGCATGCTCGAATATACCCACAATATCATTACACTATACTGTTAACAACATGATAATATTACTACAGTGCTATGTAGTCACCCTGTGCATCAGCACCATGCTACCCTGTTCCTGCATCAATGTTACAGATGGCAGGAAGTGGCACAGTTTCATCATATGCACAGGGTGTGCACTTGGTTTGCCAGAGTCTGCCATTGACACATCCAATTGACATGTATGTGTGTGTGTGTGTGTTAGTGAGGGACAACAGTACAACATGGGGCAATGTTGCTGTAATGTGTGTGTGTATGTGCTAGCCCTAGGTGTTAGCATTATGTGTGTGTGTATGCATGCATACAGTTCCACCACATGGCTGCCATATACAGGTGCTGGTGGACAGCCACAGACCGTACCTGCCAGGTCATACAGATCACTGTCTCTGGCCACGGACACAGTACCTGTGCCTGGCAGGGGTGCTACAGACTGTAACAGGTACTAAGCCAGACTGGGTACTATCATCAGAAGCAGGGGGTTGTTGACTGGACACATGTCCCTGCTAGGACTGTCCAGAGCCATGTGCATGTGGTCTTCTCGGATGGTCTAATGACAGCACAGACCCAGCATTGCTGGGGCTGGTACTGGCACTATGGGAGCGGCTGTGGGTTTGTTGTCATCCGTGAAGACTGCCAGCTGATAATGTTGCTGGCATACGTCCATGTCGATGCCTCAACCGTTCTGCACTGTCCTGGCTCCTGGACATGTAGTTGTGGAAGAGATCTAATGAGTCCCCCCAATGTCTATCAATGACCTCGCTGATGTTACGGATGGCAGGCGCAACGTCATGCATAGTGTCATTCATAGAGGTGCGATGTGCTCTAAGCTCCCTCTGACCCTGTCTGGTGTACCGTTCCATACGTGCCTTTGCCTGCAGTACAGCCTGGAACATAGCTGAGGTTGAAAGACCTCTGTGGGCATGTCTGACAGGGCAGTACGACCATGGATGCTCCCACGAGAACCCCTGTACATCTGCCTGTGTGGTTCCATGTCAGGAATCTGGCCATGGCTGCTGTGAGGGGATGCATGTGCCAATGATACCACACTACCCTGGTCAATGCCCACTGTATGCTGTCCCTCAGCTAAGGACATTGGTGACAATGGATGTATCGGCAGGATGACTGTGTGTATTGATGGGGTTGACTGCTGTGTAGTGTCAATTGGATGACCAACGACAGACCCTGTCACACCTCCCTGTGCCATTACACATGCATCATCATAATCAATATCCCCAGCAGTGGCTTCGGGTTCCCTGCTGCACTCCACCAGAGCAACATCAGAACCTGTGAGAGGAAGATAAGAAACACAGTTTACAAATGTGTACACGATATTAGCGCACATCCACACAGGCACACAGGCGCACAGGTGCACAGGCACACATGCACACATGCACACAGGTGCACATGCACACATGCACACAGGCGCACAGGTGCACATGCACACATGCACACAGGCACACAAGCACACAGGCACACAGCCACACAGGCACACTCCTCAGTACAGCAGATACAAACACACACACACACACACACACACACACACACACACACACACACACCTGCAATCCAACACATACACAATACTGTTTTAGGGTGGGTGACAGTATCACAAGAAAAAACATCGCTGCACACATTTCAGCATGCAGATTATGTGTTGCACAGGAACATGCAGTGCAAGTGTAGACAGCCCTTGTTAATAACAGTATACGTGTACTTGATGCTTGTGTGTACTTGTTCAGTTATTGTCTCCATCCTGGGACACAATGTGTACAAGAACATAACAATGTTGTGCAAGTGTTAATAGCTGTGGGTGCATAGATTTCCACACACACACACACACACACACACACACACACACACACACACACACACACACACACACCCAACACATGACGGTGCTACGCAATGACTGCTATTTGTATTTTTGTGGTCGGCGGAACTGGATGTGGTGTAGTAACGTGAGCCATGATCAACATGCTTCTTGTGGTCAGTCAACAATAATAATGTGTGCCAGACAGACAGCTAGCATGCTGTACCTGACGTGCAGTAACATGGCTACATCCACAATTACACAGCCACTTGTTATATGGGTTTGTAATGTGGCCAATAGTGAGCATTGCCTAACATGAATGTATTATTTGTTCAAGACTGTTGCACAAAGACATGATAGGCCTCTACCCCTCAGCTATATTATGTGTGCTGCGTAGATGATAAGTGGGATACTGAAGGGTGGCCATGCAGCAGGTGTCATAATTGGACATGTGTAGCAGGCTAAGGTGTAATGTGTATGCCAAACATGTGTGTGTTGTGTACATGTGTATCAGGTATGCCTATGCAATGTCCAGTACTGTGTTGCCAGACATGTGTGTCATGCTCTGTGTAGTGAGGCAGCTATTGAGAATAATGGGATATGCATAGTCTCACAGCAAACATGCACAGCATGCATTATGCGTAGGTGTGTTACATGTGCACAGACTACACCTCCATATGACATGCACATGTCATTAGCAATAGTATTGTTATGACACACTCACCAGCATAGATTGGCTGCCTTGCTGTCACTCCAGAGGGACCTGCAAAAATATGAGAGTGATTGCCAGTGGCCACAACTGTGACATTGATACTGTGAGTATGATAAAGTACAGTAGTACAACAGGTGGCTTTCACATGTGTACAGATTATGCTCAGAATATCAATCTTGCAGAAGAATAGGCAAGTTAACAGCTACATAAACAGTACACATCTCACACTTGCATAAACTACCAGTACAGAGAACAGTCAACTACAGATATGGCATGTTACCTGCACACTCCATTTCAACATGCTGGGTGGCTCCGGCTTCCATGATGACACATGTTTGTGGATGTTGCTGTTGGCCTGGAGCCACAACACTTAGGAGGTGCTCCTCCACACCGGTGAAGGGGGGTGGATAGGTACCCCACCACCTGTGGCAAGCTGATGTCTGTGGATATCAGACACACGCTGCCGGACATGTCTAATTAAATCACTGCAGTGATGGCGTACCTGCTCATATGTCCAGTTATGCATGCCTATGTCATTTACCCGACGGGCAAGATCTTGCTACAGTGCAGCCCTCTCATGCTGATTCTGGCTGGTCCTGGAAAACAGCACAGAGTAATTCTGCACCAGGCTCTGGTGGATCTCCAGATCCTTTGCTGCTGTAAAAGGTTAGTTTCGCTGATGCACCATCACCCTGGAAGGAAAAGAAAAATATGTGAGCAAGTCATGTGGCACACAATATTCTAATATACTGATATCACTTAACTGCCATATATAGCATCTGTCTGTCTATCAGGGGATACACATGTTCAATACCACATATCAGTGCTCAGCTCACAACTGTCTGACAGTGCCTGCCACACTCCATAGAACAAACTAGTATACGCAAGCACTCTGCACACTGTGTGGGATACAATGCACAACCTCACACTGGGGGTATGTATCAGACTAATGGATGAAGAATATTGTCATCCTGTGCAATTAATGCAATGCACATTTACAGTTTCAACGGCAATCCACCCTAGTCTTTGATGCCATACCCCTACCTGACATATGTGCAGAGTTGTTACTTTAGCCAGCATACTGCTGTCACAGAGTACACATGCTGCCAGGTACACACACATACCCTGTAACACACATATGATTGCGGCCATGGTACAGGCATCATTACACACACATTACACATACATACAACACACAAATGTATGACAACACAGATGAGCATTAACTGTGTACCTTATAGTACTGTGTGCCCCTACTTACAGATACCTATGCATGA
>NC_056731.1:4563960-4658421 GCF_019279795.1 Protopterus annectens
CCTTTTTTTTTCTGGGGGAATTTGGGCCCCCTTTGGGTTTTTTTTTTCCCCCAAGTAATTTTTTTTAAAAAAAAATTTTTTTTTTTTGGGGGGAAAAATGGTTCCCCATTTTTTTAAATCTCAGTAGCACGTTCTGTAAATGCGTAATGCTGTAGTGTGTTAAAGTAGTTAGATGTATGTTTAACTCCCAGCCCTTCCAAGTGTGTGTGTGTTTCCAACTGCCTGGGGACACAGTAATGCTTTTAGATGCCTCACAACACATACATTCCCTATTGGCGTCTTTGCCTTTGCGGATGATGTCACCCACCTAGAAGTATGCCTCTGGGAGTGCTGTGTTCAGTAATCTTGGTAGCGCGTTCTGTAAATGTGTAATGCTGTACTGTGTTAAAGTAGTTAGGTGTATGTTCAACTCCCGGCCCTTCCAAGTGTGTGTGTGTGTTTCCAGCTGCTTGGGGACACAGTAATGCTTTTAGATGCCTCACAACGCATACATTCCCTATCGATGTCTTTGCCTTTGTGGATGATGTCACCCACCTAGAAGTATGCCTCTGGGAGTGCTGTGCTCAGTAATCTCAGTAGCACATTCTGTAGATGTGTAATGCTGTAGTGTGTTAAAGTAATTATGTGTATGTTCAACTCCCGACCTTCCAAGTTTGTGTGTTTCCAGCTGCCTGGGGAGACAGTAATGCTTTTAGATGCCTCACAACACATACATTCCCTATCGGCGTCTTTGCCTTTGCGGATGATGACACCCACCTAGAAGTATGCCTCTGGGAGTGCTGTGTTCAGTAATCTCAGTAGCGCATTCTGTAAATGCGTAATGCTGTAATGTGCTAAAGTAGTTAAGTGTATGTTCAACTCCCGGCCCTTTCAAGTGTGTGTGTTTGTATTTCCCGCTGATTGGGGAGACAGTAATACTTTTAGATGCCTCACAACACATACATTCCCTATCGGCGTCTTTGCCTTTGCGGATGATGTCAACCACCTAGAAATATGTCTCTGGGAGTGCTGTGTTCAGTAATCATGGTAGCGCGTTCTGTAAATGTGTCATGCTGTAGTGTGATAGGGTAGTTAGGTGTAAGTTCGACTCCCAGGCCTGCCAGATGTGTGCGTGTGTATGCTCCCATCGGCCTGGGATCTCAGGTTATGCTTTTAGATGCTTTGCAACACAGATATATCCTGCTGACATCTTCGTCTTTGCGGATGTTGACACGCACCTAGTAGAATGCCTGTGTGTCTGCTGTGTTTAGTAACCTCGGTAGCATGTTCTGTAAATGCGTCATGCTGTAGTGTGATAGGGTAGTAATGTGTAGGTTCCATTACCAGCCCTGCCATGTGTGTGTGTAGATGTCTGTATCTCTCTCTCTCTATGTATATATATCTATTTTATGCCCATAACTCTGCTCCTGCATGGACAGCTGTCTGTTCCATGTACCGCATATTTGCATAGCTTTCACATACCGATGGGGTATGATGCAAATCCCAACATTGTCCATGCAACGTCCATGTTACGGGTGGTGTTACATGCCCTTACAGGTATTTGCTGTATATCTTGGCAGACATCTATCCTTGCTGTACTCTTACTGTACTCGTACATGCCGGAGCCTTCATGTATCATGGTCTAGTTTTGATGAGTGTATGTCTATTTGTGCTGTGTGCATGGCTGTGGGTATGTCCCACTATCATTATTTGTAAAGGTGACAGCCCTATAGGTTCTTCATGTAGACTGCTGTGTCATTTGACATGTCAGCACATACCTGCGGACAGTACTGCACGTCCTACTGCAGCGCATTTCATACCTTCTGTGTTATCTTGCAGTCAATATTACTGTTTCCTCACACATGTATCTGTTTCTGTTCATACCACTCCACCTCCTAGAGCATATTTCTGGATAAGGCCTTATCTGATAGTGGGACACACAGGGGCAGTATTGACATGTTGCTCTTACAAACGTAGATAGTTGACACAATAATAGGTTTTGCATTGGTATGGCTTTTCTGTCGGATTTGGTGTCTTGATCACATGTTTGTCATTATTTCATGTCTTCAGTTATCATGAAAAGTGCCAGAATGTTACTGTTACGTGGAACACACCAAACATATGAGGCAGAACTCTACACATTCTGCGTAAATCTGTACAGTTGCGGAGTATGTGTCTGATACAAAATACCAACGTTCTGACAACAATACACACACTGTATGGCGGCATCACAGGCCACATGCCATTACTTTTATATTGCAGGACACACCAACCCAGACAGTTGTATTCCTCACACAGGCCAACAGCTGCTTATCCACACTAATTGGTCTATCATGTACCATATGTGTGCACCGGTATTTGCGCTTTCCATCAGTGGCAGAGCTCATGTACGAGTATGGGGGACTGGACATTGTTATGGTGACACTGCATGACACCCTGAGGGACACATTACTTTTGTGTCTAGTAACCTTCCACAGTGACATTCACAGGGCATATGTTGTCATTCACATTTGTCGGGGTACATGCGTATGATTTGTACATGTTTTCCCATTTGTCCTGCTGTCTTTCTTCTCACCTGTCCACCTAGGATCACTAGTTCTGTACTAGAAATGAGAGTTTAGTTCTAGAAAAAATAGAATTGCTTTGGCAACTCAGAACCAATGCTGTTAGATTTCCGGGTTTAAACGAGATGTGTTCCCTCAAATGTATTTTAAGATTAAAAAATTTAGAGAGGTGAAGTAATTTTAAAATAATTTAAAATACTATAATATAATAACTTGATTTTTTAGTTACATTCAATCTAGTAATAATTAGCAGTAATACTTATTTATTGATCATCATTAATATTATTATTTATTAATATTTATTAATGCTGACTTATTTATATTTAAGTTTAAATGATTTATTCTTTACATTTAGACATTAAACATTAATACTAGTGTTTAAAGAATTAAGGAATATGTATATAATTTTATGCAGGATACTGTTATGCAGGATTTATGAAGTTTACTTAATTGCTTTCATTAATATGTGTATAGTATAATAATCAAAAAGTTTTACAGTACCACTTTTTAAGTGTATTGCCTGACAGATTTTGAATGGTTTGTTTAATTATAAAGGTTATATTTTAAATGATCTGTTTGTTTCAATTGGTGTTCACTTAATATACTAGGTTTTTGGTTGAATGTTTAAACATTTTAATTTAATATATATTTTAACATACTTCATATACACAATTTGTTGATTTTTAAAATACTGTCTAACAAAGATACATTGGTAGGGAGGTTCACGCTGGGTTACAATGTTGTTGATTTTATTTTATATTGATTTTTCATTAATTAGTTCAGCTTCATTGATGTATTCCGGGTTTATTGAAGTTAATTATACTGTTTAATGATGTTTAAATCAACTATATAAAGACACATCATTTAATGGGTTGTTGTTTTCTGATGAAGTTGGGGCAGGAGCCCTGATGAAAAGTTGCACACTTCAAGTGTAATAAATTTCTTTTACGAAAAGTTTCTAGTATTCTTGGTGAAACTATTATATCAGTTGCATCAAAAGTGACTTTTTGGCATTGGTGTTCGAGTGAGTTGGAGTTTTGCGTTTGAACAATACGCACACTGTATGGCGGCATCACAGGCCACATGCCATTACTTTTATATTGCAGGACACACCAACCCAGACAGTTGCATTCCTCACACAGGCCAACAGCTGCTTATCCACACTAATTGGTCTATCATGTACCGTATGTGTGCACCAGTATTTGCGCTTTCCATCAGTGGCAGAGCTCACATACGAGTATGGGGGACTGGACATTGTTATGGTGACACTGCATGACACCCTGAGGGACACATTACTTTTGTGTCTAGTAACCTTCCACAGTGACATTCACAGGGCATATGTTGTCATTCACATTTGTCGGGGTACATGCGTATGACTTGTACATGTTTTCCCATTTGTCCTGCTGTCTTTCTTCTCACCTGTCCACCTAGGATCACTAGTTCTGTACATGTATTTTGGACAGGTTACCTTCATACCCTTAACCTGTACACATTATGGGTAAATGCCCTGACGTTTGACCTTTGCCCTTGTTACATTTCACATAGTGATGTGCCTTTCTGGTAAATTGCTGGCAAGGCATTACGGACTGTGCGGTAGATAATAGTGACTGACATTTCCATTACATGATTAGTAACACTCGTAACATCTGTATTCATGGCTACGCCAGTATTCTCACAACATTCTGACTTTGTCTGGGGTATATCTAATATAGTCCCTATTTGTATTTCATGTACTATGCCTTAGTGCAGCTGTGTTATTCTGACAGTTTGCCAGTTATGGGTACCATCTTGGTCGTACGCATGTCCATCCATGATAATCGCCTACATGACACTGATATAGGGCCCTACATATTTCCAAAATGGTTTCTGCATTATCCAGTGGATGGTTTGCCCCATTATTGAGAATAGAGGCGTGTGCTATACCCACATCACTCCCATGGGGCGGGCCTATGAAATCTCTGCCAAACAACACCTAGGCCCATTTCTGCATACCCATGATTCCCATACCTGACAACCCTCTACAGTACACATTACACATCTTTAATGTGTGTGGTACTGAGGTGTGGAGACACTTATATGCACTCCCCACTCTCCAGATATCAGTTCGTACGTCATACATTCTATCGACACATGTGTCATCACCCTTGCACCTGATACTGTTGCAAGTACAGCTATTTCGTATTTGCTGAGGTCACGTATTTTGCATCAATGTCGGTTGATACTACGTATGGATCAATCTGTGGCATCCTGCAATGGACACCTATCTGCATGTTTAAAGTGTAGAACTTGCTGGACTGTCACTTTCTGGCCAATGTTTTGGAATGCAGCGGTTTATTCACCTTTCGTGCATGTCTGTTTGTCTACCCATATTGGCTATTACGTGGCCTATTTATGTACATATGTCATATCTACGGGACATAAGTCTGTTGTGTATACATATATACATGTACAATCCTCGTTTCATAACTTGCTTTGGTTTATGTCTGTGGATTATGTGTATACACATATATCTATAACCATACCATACCTTTCCACTGTACAGACAGTCGCAGAGTGTACAGCTGGTTGCCCCTTTATCTTCAGTGTGTTTTACATAAACATGTGTCTATCTGGTAATGTAGTGGCATTTCATTTGAGACTTATGGAGGGGAATTCTGGCAAGCAGTTCAGGTTACGACTGCATACCCTTCAGAGAATCCATGCTACTGACACACCCGTTATTCTATCCACTTTCTATGTTTGTTCTGGCACATATCTGGGGTTTGTCCCTATTTGTACTGGTAGTTTGCATGGCTTTGTCTGGTTTCATACTTTACGAGGTTAACAGGTTTGAGCCATGTATAACTAACATGGGGGAAACAGCATTCATTTACTATGCTGTGAGCGGATCACACACATACAGGCGCACTTGCATTTCCTTATTGTGGGTTACGCGCAGGCGCACATGCATATCCTTATTTTGGGTTACATATGTTTACTAAGTCTTTGTGCTTACGTGGGCTTTATTACTTGTGACAGTACCAGTATATTATCTGTAATCCGGTTAACGGACGTATGGGAAACACACGTTCACCTTTACATATTTAATTGTCTGTACGGCACAGACGCATTCATTACACTTTTACATTATATGTGATAGTTCAACCGGGACTGCATTCACATTGGCCGGTTGCTGTAACCACTATACGTTTGGTGTTCTGACTCATTTATATGCATACCCATAGTACATAGCTACATTAACATATACCTCCCAGCTTCACTTACGTCACAGGCATCCATTCTCCTGCTGGGAAAAATGCGGTACTACATGTTACACATTCCCTATTCCCTACTGCTCTGGACCCAGGCTGCATATTTAATCACTGCAGGGATATTCAGAACCCAAAGGCTTATAGTCCTGACACATACAGGTCTTTAATTGTCAGGGTGTTCCTGTGGTGATCTGGATTTAGGCTTGTCCGCCTGGTGAATGGAAGTGCCCTGACCATGTTCAAATGTCAGACAAAGCACATGGACAGGGTTTGTCCATTTTGAATATTTAATCTGTGTTTACAGACACAGGTGTTTGGGCACCTGTCAGCAGCTTATGATGTTGGCAATACATAATATGGGTGGGGGTGGTTACAATACATAATCCACGGTGAGTGTTGTTCCCATTCACATTTGACTATTTCCTGTACTCATTCTTATGAGGGTTATTATTTTGCACATGACTTAACTATGAATTAACTACAGGTATGCAGTAGTACAGTCAACATATGTGACGGTTTGTTACAGTATATATGTACGGACCTCTGTAATACTGGGGACTACCCCACATCCTTCACAACATTTCATGCTTATGTACATACTATTATTCAGTGAACTGTCGAAGGTTGTGAGAGCACTGATTACATCTGTCCCTATTTGTCCACCCATCCTTTTAGGCTTTGTCCAGGTTTTGTTGGTGTAATAGGTTGAGAGGTGGTGTCGGTATGTGATTGGGTTGTATATATACTGTCGATAATTCGGTGGGGGGTAGGGTTACCACTTGTTCCTCTTTGTGAGGGGAGGTCCCACTTTGGACAGTTGTGTCCTGTGACAACACCTAAGACATGGCAAATGTCCTGTGATATTAAAACAATAATATATTTCTTATTTTCTTTACTAGTTGCATGTTACAGGTATTTTGTATCTGGTACACATAACTATTATTTGGGATAGCATAAGCTATTCAAATGCTATGGAATAACCTTTTATCTTGGCATACACGTGTAATTCTATCCTTTGCAGTGGCTGGGGGTATGTTTTATCATGCAAATTCTCACATTTCTACAAGGGATGTCCCATCTTGGCCATCTGAACAGGTGGCAACCCTAGTGGGGTGACCTGCATGGTGGACAGCTGTTCCATCCTGTGTAGTATGTTTTGCATGTCTGTGTAGGAACTGAACAGTACCGTGACTACACATACATGTTTTGTCCAGATGTGTACAGTTATGGACACCATGGCGTGTAAACAACTCTGAGGTTTCAACAGGTTACTAATCCCACGTGGGATGTACACACATTTTGCCGAAACATTATTGCACGGCCATTTGGATTTACGTACCTGTGATGGGATGTTTACAAATGTGGGGTACATATTTGCAATCCTGACACTGCCTAGGATGATACTTCCTACTACATATGGGGAATACTTGCTAATGTAGGTGTACAGATACGCAAGGCTGGTAGCTGGATTTGGTGGTCATTCGGACATGGGTGCGGGTTATGTGCTATACAGGGGTTGTTGCGTATTGCATTTGCATGCATGGGTTCTGCTTTTGGATATCCCGGTTCTGCATATGGCATCCTATGTGTATGGTTACGTTGATGTGTATAGCACATTTTAATATACATATGTTTGTGTGTGTTTGGTATACAATTTGGACTGTCAGGTATCTTTATGGTTGTTATATAGCCACAACTGCCCAGCTCTGTGCTATCACTACCACTGTGGGACTGCTGGTGACCATGCCCATGGGGCTAGCTGTGTGTATTGGCGGTGCGCT
The DNA here is from genome assembly GCF_019279795.1 of Protopterus annectens. Taxonomy (NCBI): domain Eukaryota; kingdom Metazoa; phylum Chordata; order Ceratodontiformes; family Protopteridae; genus Protopterus; species Protopterus annectens. Next base: position 4,571,536 of record NC_056731.1, read on the forward strand.
GACATGATGCGCTTCACTTCCACTGGGTATAACTACTGACAGTGCAGTACATTACGGACACACGATTGTAAATATCTTTTGTTCCATGGATGGAAACTCATATTGTGTTGTGTGCATTTCTGTTTGGTTCTCCATTTTGTGTGGCCAGGAACTGTCTTGCATGCTTTGCATACGTTTCATTATCCACGGACACTGATAGGTGCGATTACTATTGCAGGCAGGCTATAATATTCAGCAGTTTAGGTTGCACATCGCCAGCCGACATTGACACGCCTCCGGGCGCAGCTTAGTTACGCCCCATGCACTCGCGCACGTGCCCTATGCACGTGGATGTGGTAGCGGTGCACCTTCATTAATATGCATATGGCGCTACTACACCATTTATATGCCACACGGCTGGCGCAGGCCTTACACCGGCCTTGCGCCGAGCTTCATGAATCCGGGGTTAGTTTTTCACAATCCATAAATGTGTGTGCCCAATCAGCTTTTTCATCTTTACTACATCTCCAACAAACTGAAAATGTCATTTTACTAAACTTAGAGATTTTATCTGGAGTAACAAACATTCTGTGTATATATTTCCACATAAAAACATTATCATATAAACTTGAAGAATTTTGACTAGCTGATTTAAGTAACTAAGTTTTATTCTTATCATCTATTGAGTCACTCAGTCCAGTACTATCTAAAGAGTTCCAGAATTTTGCATCAAAATTATGATTATGATTTATAATTAACTTATATAACTTAAACTGCCTTCTTTTGTTGGTCAGTTTACCTGCAATGATAGCATTCATATATTCATATAATGGGAGAAATAGTGTTCTGTTCCTCTTCACACATATTATGTACAAATTCATTTAATTTCTTATTGATGGATAATACTAACTGGTTAACATATTCAGCCAACTTGTAATCTTTCACTAAATATTCATAGGATCATAGGATCATAGGAGGTTACTAGGCTAATGGCCCTGAGGCCCTTACAAGCCTGGCCAAGAGTTTACTCCCAAAAAGAAACCTCAGTCAGCACCTGTTACCCCTGTCAATAAGGGATGCAGGTGGAACCCTGGGACATATTTATGGTTTCCCAACCACTCATCAAGGTTGTGCTTGAAGAGGGTCAGCAAAGTGTTTGGTTTTACACGTATGGGAAGACTATTCCAGAGATGGTTCAGCCTCTGGAAGACAAACCTGTCTCTCCAGCAGGTTTAGTTGATGTCACATATTAAATTCAGGCCTTTTGAGCAGGTAATGCATGAGGAGTTAAACTTACAGATATGAAGCATCTCTAGTAGGGCAGGGTCTGAGACCACCTTGTAGGTGAGACACATATGACCCCTCAGCAATCTGTATGATACAGAGTAGAGTGATAGGGATTTGAGCCTGTCTGCATAGGACAGATGTTGGAGGCCATGGATTCTCTTTGTGAGGTATTTCAATGGCCTTTCCAGTTGGTGCAGATGTTTGGAGAGGTACATACCAAATGGAGTGTTATACTCAATTATTGGCCTAATGAGGGAGGAGTATAGAGAACAATAACCTCTGTTTTTCTAGATGCATTCCCTTTACTTATGAGATGAACCAAGTAAAAGGCTTTTCTGACCACTGCCACTACATGATAGTCAAATGTGAGGTTGTTATTAACCTGAGTCCCCAGGTCTCTCACCACAGGTTGTGTGCTTAGGGGGTTGCCTTTGATGTGGTAAGCAGTAGTGGCCATGTTTTTGCCAAATGGTATGATGACACATTTGCTTGCATTTAGCTTGAGGCCATGACTTTGGCACCAGTCATTAGTTGCTATGAGACCCTCTTGCAGTATGTTAACATCATTTGGTGAATCAATGGCAGCACACAACTTACAGTCGTCTGCAAACATGGTCAGCCACAGGCCTTTTGTCTTTGCCTGGACCTCTGAGAAGTAGATGCCAAGCAATAGGGGTCCCAGGACAGATCCCAGGGGAACTACACTAGTGACAGGTCTGCTATTGGAGGTGGAGATGCTTTTTTGACTTTGAGGTTCCTATCAGTGAGCCAGTTGGCCACCCATCTGATGAGATAGAGATTTACACCAAGTTGTGTTAGCTTTTCAATGATGCCCAATTCGGATATTGTGTCAAAGGCCTTGGCCAAATCAAGGTAAGCTGTATGCACTGACTTTCCCTCATCCAGGGCCTTGGTGACAGTCTCAAAGAAGTCAACCAGGTTCAACAGGCAAGATCTGCCCTTGACAAATCTGAACTGTGTAGGGTCAAGTGCTTGGAGATTGCCTATGTCTTTATTTATGAGATCCATAATAATACGCTCCATGGTTTTACAGATCAGACTTGTCAAGCTAATGGGGCGATACTTTCCAGGGTCAGTAGTGGCACCACTTTTGTGCAAGGGGATGACAATGGCAGTTCTCCACTCTGCTGGAATGAACCCAGTACTTAGGCTGTGGTTGAATAGGGTGCTCAATGACAAAGACAGTTCTTGCTGGAGATGGTGCAGAATACAGCCTGGGATACTATCAGGTCCCATGGAAGATGTGTTCTTTGCCTTGGATAGGGCCTGTATTCTGACAACTTAGCTTTTCCTTTTTCAAAGTAATGAGACCATAATTCTAATCCATTCCTACCCACTTTAAATAAGCATCTGCCTAACTATTAACTCATTTTGCTCTAAGCAGCTTAAATAATATTGTAACTAGTCACACTTTCTTCTGCTAATTGTTTAAAACCTTGTTTGTAACAACTCACATACTTGTCTGCCAATTGTTAATACTCTGTATAATTGAATTGCCAGATGAGCTTTTTTCTCTCCAGGTCTCTGCTTGGAAGATCCTATAGCTGATTGTTACTATGTTACTAAAATTTGATAAATTGTTTTCTAGTCCTGAGGAGCTTTTCTCCCCGGGTCTCTGCTGAAAATGAGCCAAAAGCTCAGCCAGACTAACCCAGTTAACAAATGTAAAGTAAATAAATAAAATAAATAAATAAATAATCCATTCATTTTAGTAAATTCATTTTAACATTTTTCTGAGCTTCCTTAAATCTAGAGGTGTGTGCAATGGGAAAGCACAAAACTTTCCACTTTGATATTATTATGATTATAGGATTTTAAAAACATATTTCTTAACTGTTTTAACAATTGATTTCATACATGCAGAGCCAAAGACTGAAATTAATTTTCTGCTAAGGTAAATTTTATTAACCAGATGAATGGGTTGTTACAGATTTCTAATTTAGCATATTTGATAACTTATAAGAAGTTTGTATAGTCTGCTCCTGATTGGTTTTCCATTGACTAGTATAAGTTGTGTCTATCCCGAGTATAATAAACTTAAAATTTGCAGCAATGGAATATGATTCTATACCACCATATTCCCATAATGTTATATGATTTCTATAGGCAATTCTCATTTTGTTAGGATATCGTAAGAATGAAGTTAACATTTTTCTTAAAAGTTTTTTTTTGCCAGGTATTAAAGATATTATAAATATATATATATATATATATATATATATATATATATATATATATATATATCATCAGAAGTAAAAAAATATATTTTTTAAGAAGAAGCAACACTTCTTTAATTATTTTTTTCAAAATTATTATTAATAATTGTACTGACATCTTGATAAATTTTTATTCCTAAATATTTTAATTTTCCCTCCCAATTATATTTTTATCTTTAAACTTATTGGGCAGGATTCAGGAAGGCTTACACGGAGTTCAAGAGTAGTGTAAGCCTCCGTGTAAGCCTCCCGATCCAGGAACAGCCCAAACCTCCATGTAAGAGACTAGCTAAAACGTCTCTTACACGGACTGGGCGTGGAAATGCTCAATACCTCATTTGCAGCTGAAAGATATGCAAATGAGGTATTTGAGCGATCCAGGAAGCCCAAAACAGTCCGTGTAACGGACGTTTTAGCTGCAGAAATGTACTCAGCTGACAACTGAGTACATTTCTGCAAAATCCACAACGGAGCTATGTCAGCCCCAAATAAAGGCTGCATATGTGTCATCTAGCATGCCAATGGCCAAATATGTGGCCATTGGCATTAAAAACTGATGCAAAATTATTTAAAAACACTTTTTTTTTTCGGGGGATTTTGATGTTTAACTGCGGTGCACACCCGTGCAAACAGGGTGCGCTGCCTAAAAGTAAAAAATGAAGCTTATAAGCCCACAATTGTGAGTTTTATGTAGTACATGGAATGACAATGCAGGGACTAGCAGACCAAAAACAATATGGCCACCGTGTAGTGGTTGCCAAGGGGGGGAAGCTCAGTGTAAGAGATGTAACTATGCATTACTAGGCAATCCTATGTAAATGAGGGTTACAATACTGAATCACACTTCCACATAGCTAATGAGCACTGTCTGAGTAGTGTAAGACTTACAGAAGGGGGAGGAATAGAGTAAGAGGTAGGTGACATCACAGGGGGGAATGATAGAAAGAAATGCATCACATTGGAGGGCAGTGTAACATGACAGATGACAGACAGACATCAGGGAGAGAGGTGTGTCCCAACAGAAGACTAGGAAAGTCAAGAAATAGAGGGTGTACACTATCCCTACACTCAAAGTTTCTTGATATACGTGCATGCGCACGTGTGCACGTGTGTAAGGCAGGCTCACCATGTGGGAGCGTGTTGCAAACCGTTTAAAACGGTTTGCGCGGGCGTGCACATGTATAAGGCAATGTAAGCATCGGGAAGCCTGTTGCCTGATGTATAAGGCTGTGTGCGTGCGTTTTAACATGTATCAGCCAAGCCCAAACCATGTCAGAATGTGTGCGTGTAAGCCACTCTGAGCGTGCTTATGCTGGTGTGCACATTGCTCCCCCTGAGGAAACAGAGAGGAAAAAGGAAACAACCAGATTACTAGGAAACTGTCAGGGAATACTGCTGGAGTTAATTGGTGATAACAATTGGAAGCAGGAAATTACACAGGCAGACTAGAAGCCCAACCCAGCACTTAAAACACTTTAAACAGCACTGCAGGGTGTTTCTCTCAAGAGATACTGCAAGAAAGGAGTAAGCTATCACAATTGAAAACTGAAAAAGCTGAACTCAGAGCAGAAATGCTAGGGGCTGCCATAGCTGTTATAATCAGACATAGGCGAATTGCTGAGGGTGGTGACAATGCAGATGCTGACAGACAACTCAGACTGAGGAGAAGGAGAAGAGTATACAGGCCCAGGGTCACCTACCATGGGTTACATGAGCTGGAGATCATAGAGCGCTACAGAGTGGACAGAGACATTCTGCAGCAAATTGTTGAGCTGTTCAGGCCACGCCTCACACACAGAACCAACAGAGGGGAACCCATCCCAGTGGAAACCAAGGTATGTGTTGGCTTAAGAATACTAGCAACAGGTACCTTCCAGAGACCAACTGGCGATATGATGGGGATATCACAGGCATCAGCCTCCAGGGTACTGCACCAGTTCCTGGATGCCATGTCAGCACATGTCAATGATCATGTATATTTCCCCAATGCCTGTGATGTTGTGGCCAGCAATATGCGTCTCTTCCAGCAAATAGCGGGATACCCTGAGGTACTGGGTGCAATAGACTGCACGCACATATGCATCAAAGCACCAGCTGGTGAGCAGGGTAGAGCCTACATTAACCGCAAGGGATTCCCCTCCATCAACTTCCAGGTCATGTGTGATGCCCAGGGCATAATAATGAATGTGTGTGCTGGCTGCCCTGGGAGCTACCACGATTCCCACATCTGGCATCTGACGCAGCTGTACCAATCATTTGCCAGTGGGGACTTCCCACATGGACACCTAGTGGGGGATGCAGGTTATGCACTGGAGCCGTGGCTGATGACACCCATCAGAAACGCACACACACCTGAACAGGAAAGCCATAATGAGGCAAACGCACAAACACGTAATGTCATAGAGCATGTGTTTGGGCTGCTCAAGTCACGGTTCCGGTGTCTGGACACATCTGGTGGAGCCTTGCAGTACACACCAACTACATGTACCCAAATGATCATGATATGTGCTATGCTACATAATATGATCCTGTGGAAACAGCTGCAGCAGGACCAGCATAGGGCTGGGCCAAACATCCCCCCACCATTGCCAAGGCCAGCACAGGCTGAGGGTGACTCGGAGGAGAAACAATCTGACCCTGCCCCAGTAGGCAGAAGGAGGCGTGCCCAGTATGCCCTGGCCTTGGCAAACAGGCAACACATAGCACATACACTGGCTCAGTAGGAACACTGGGACTGATACCCCCTCCGACTCACTCAAATAATAACATGGATGCCTACATTGACATGACCTGCTCACACACATGTACAGGGACAGTGATATGTGCATCCGACAGAGGCAGCCCTGCAGCACCACCTGAGGCAAGAATGCTGTGTGTTAAGTAATGTAACACCATGTACAATATGCACACCTGAGGACCCTGACTAACATCCACCCTCACCAATCATGAACCACAAAATGACGATGGGATGATCAAGTGCAATAAGTGGCTGAAGTAATGCAGCTAGTCAAAGTGGAGCCAATCTCTTTCAGGCTGGGAAGACATGTGGAGCATGACATGATGCCCACCTGCCAGGGGTGGTGTGTACCTAGCAGTCCATGCCCCATGGATACTGGCAAAGGCCATCAGTACCCACAGCATGCCCTGAATATGTAACTCTCAAAACACAAACCCACCTTCATAGGTACCACAAGGGATAGGAACCTAGATGTAATGCTACCCAATGCCAGAAGTCTAAACAGCAAGATGCATGCAGTGTAAATGCACACAGTATGGAGAATGTAGATATCAGTGCTGTAATAGAAAAGTGGGTCAAAGCTCACATCAGCACCCTAACACTACCAGGTCACACCTCATACAGTGCTGTACAGCTGCAAAACATGGAACAAGCTACAAAATGAGGGTGACTAGCAATAAATGTCATGGAAAACCACACCCCCATGTTGGTACCACAACAAGAAGCAGCATGGATTAGCCATGGTCAAATACCAATGGCTAAAACTGCCTACCAGTATATAGCCTGCTGCAGACCACTGTCCTAATAGCAGGAACTGCACCAGGCCTATGTTGGAATACATGAAGATATCAAGCCCCCAAAACCACATTATATTGCTTGACTGAAAATACCTAGACATACACCATAGTTTAATAGTTTCATAGTTTAGTACTAGGCTATCTGCCCTAGCACATTTATAAGCCTAGCCATAGTGATGTGGCTATTGCCACCCCTTATAGTGGTAATAAGTGTACAGAATAGATTCTGAATACTGTGCCTCTGACTTAGTAGTGACACATTGATGAGCCCTCTACTTAATAGAATTAATTGACTGTGCCTCTGTCTAGTAGTGACACAGGGAGGACCCCTGGGGTAAAGCTACGATCTCACATCCACTTCTCCAGATTTATCTTGAAGAGAGTCAGTGAGGGGCTCTGTCTAACATGAACTGGGATTCTGTTCCAGAGTGTGTGAAGCCTCTGAGTTATGAATCTGTCCCTCCAGCATGTCCTATTCATGTTTGTGCTGAGGTTCAAATCTTTAGCTCTCATGGTTCTGGTGGATTTGGATTGTTTGCGGTGGAGCATGTCGATCAAATCCTGATTGGACATGGCCTTGTATGTCAGGCATAGGTCACCTGTAAGTAGGCGGGATGCTACTGAATAGAGCTGGAGTATCTTTAGTCTGGAAGCATATGACATATGTTGTAGACCCTTGATCCTCTTGGTGATGTACTTTTGGGGTCTCTCCAGCTGTTGCAAGTGCTGGGTGAGGTACATACCAAATGGGGCTTTGTATTCAATCATGGGCCTGATAAGGGAGGAGTATAGGGGTACAATGACCTCCTTTGATCTGGATGGAAAACCCTTCATGATAATGTGGGCAAGATAGAAAGTCTTTCTAACCACTTTGGCAACATGGGTGTCAAACGAGAGGTCCCTATCTACTTGGGTTGCTGTCTATGTGTTAGTTTATGGGTACTTTGTTCCTCCCAAAGGGGATGACTACACATCACTTGGCATTCAGTGTCATAGGTTCATAGGTTCATAGGTTCATACTAGGCTATCTGCCCTAGGGCATTTATAAGCCTAGCCAGAGTGTGTGTGGCTTTCACCACCCCTTAGGATGAGAATACTATACCCATTAGTTTGCTGTGCCTCTGTCCAGCAGTGACACAGAGATGATTCCCAGGTTAAACCTACGATCTCCCATCCACTCGTCAAGATTTCTCTTGAACAGAGTTAGTGAGGGGCTCTGCCTCACATGGACTGGGATTCTGTTCCATAGTGTAGGGAGTCTCTGGGTGATGAATCTGTCCCTCCAGCACATCCTATTTATATCCGTGTTGAGGTTTAAGTCTCTTGCTCTCGTGGCTCTGGTGGATTTGGATTTTTTGAGGTGGAGCATGTCCATTAATTCCGTGTTGGACATGGCCTTGTATGTCAGGCACAGATCACCTCTGAGCAGACGGTATGCGACTGAATAGAGCTGGAGTGTCTTCAGTCGGGCAGCGTATGACATATGTTTGAGCCCCTTTATCCTTTTGGTGAGGAACTTTGGGGTCTTTCCAACTGCTGCAGGTGTCAGGTAAGGTACATTCGAATGGGCGTTGCACTCAATCATTGGTCTGATAAGTGAAGAGTACAGGGGTACAATGACCTCTCCTGATCTGGATGTGAATCCCTTCATGATCAGGTGGGCAATGTAGAAGGTCTTCCTAACCACTTTGGCAATGTGAGTGTCAAAAGAGAGGTTACTGTCAACTTGGGTCCCCAGGTCCCTGATAACTTCTTCCGTGTTTAATGGATTACCACCTATGTGGTAATTAGGGGTTACCTTGTTTTTCCCAAAGGGTATGACTATACATTTTTTGGCATTTAGCTTAAGGCCATGGCTCTGGCACCAGTTATCCATTTGTATGAGACCTCTCTGGAGGATGTCTATGTCTTATGGAGTATCAATTATGACGCCCAGTTTGCAGTCATCTGCAAATTTTGTCAGCCACAATCCCCCTATGTTTGCCTGCACTTCAGAAAAATAAATGTCGAACAAGAGGGGGCACAGGACTGAGCCCTGTGGGACACCGCTTGTTACCGGCTTAGAGTCTGACATGGCACCAGCAACCGTAACCCTGTGGGTTCTGTCTTTGAGTCAGTTTGCAACCCATCTTGTGACATATGGGTTTACATCTAAGCTGGTGAGCTTTTCTATAATGCCCGAGTGGGGTATTGTGTCGAATGCTTTTGCTAGGTCAAGGTAGGCTGTGTGAACTGCCTTACCCTCATCAATGGCCTTAGTGACTGTTTAGAAAAAGTCGACCAAGTTCAAGAGGCAGGATCTGCCCTTGACAAAGCCAAATTGGGTAGGATCCAGTGTCTGTAGGTCCCCAATGTCTTTATTTATGAGTTCCATTATGATCCTCTCCATAGCTTTGCAGACAAGGCTCGTCAAGCTTATGGGGTAATTTCGGTCTGTAGATGCACCGCCTTTGTGGAGTGGGACCACAGTTGCTGACGCCATTCTTTGGACGTATCCTGTAGTAAGGCTAAGATTAAACAGCAGCCTTATGTGTGGGTTTAGTTCCTCATTGAGTTTGTGTAGCACACAGCCGGGGACACCATCCGGTCCCATTGATGCTGTGTTTTTTGCTTTAGAGAGAGCAGCTCTCACCTGGGCATCTGAGATGTTTGGGAGGCTAGACTCTGGTGGGATAGATATTTCTCCTTTTGGGGGGGGGGGGAGAAATTTGCACTGAACCTGTCTGCCAGTATGTTGGCAATGTCTGTGGGTTCAGTGATTTTTGTATCATTTTGGACTAATTCTGAGCATATCTGGGAGTTTCCACCCAGGTTTCTAACATAGCTAAAGAAGGCCTTATGATTGTCTTTTGTGTCTTTAGCGAATTTTCTCTCAAAGTTGGCCTTGGATGATTTTATGAGTGATCGTAGTTATTTGCTAGTATTGATCAGAGATGCCTTCCCTTTTAGGGATTTTGCTCTGTCATGTAGTAGCTTTCTCCTCTTGTTGTAGAGTTTGTTTATGGCTGGGGTCCACCAGATTGGGCGCTTGCCATTGGTGGAAAGGGTCTTGATTTTATTAGGGATTGCTTGATCCACACATTCCTGGAGGTGCTCGTAGAAGGCATTTTTAAGGGTTTCAGCAGCGTGGGTTGTGGTTTCCACTGGCTCAGGGGCCTTGAAGGATACCACTCCAGTCTTAAGAAGTGTGAAGTTTGCTTTTGAGAAGTTCTTCACTGTGGTCTTTTTTGCTGGGGTTGGGGGCGGGATGTGGATCTCCAGTGAGATTAGTTTATGGTCTGATCTCACCAATGAGGGATATACTTCCAGTGTGGAGCATTTTGTCCCCATGTTTGTGATGATCAGGTCTAGTATATTATCTCCTCTTGTGGGAATGGTGACTAGTTGTTCCATAGCATTTGAGTTTATGAACTCCAGGAACCTTTGGGCTAGGGTGTTGGGGCTTGAGTAATGTTCCCAGTCTATGTTTGGGTAGTTGAAGTCACCCAATATGATGGTGTTTGGAGAGACATTCATACTCTCCAGTGTCTTCAGGAAGGCTGTGTGGGTTTCCTGAATTTGAGAGGGTGGTCTGTAGCATGCTACAAACCAGGCCATGATTCCGGCACCAGTTATCTGTGTCTGTGAGGGCATTCTGTAGGATGTGTGTGTTGGCTGATGTATTCACTATGGTGCCTAGTTCGCTGTCATCTGCAAACTTTGTCAGCCACAACCCTCCTATGTTTGCTTTCACATCTGAAAAGTAAATGCCAAATAAGAGGGGTCCCAGGACAGATCCTTGTGGGACACCACTTGTGACTGGCTTTGAATCTGACAAGGCACCTGCAATGTTGACTTTATGGGTTCTGTTTTTTAGCCAGTTTGCAACCTATCTTGTGACATATGGATTTATATTTAAGCTGTTGAGCTTGTCTATGATGCCTGAGTGGGGTATTGTGTCAAAGTCCTTAGCCAAGTGCAGGTAGTCTGTGTGGACTGCTTAGCCCTCATCAATGGCCCTACTGACAGTTTCAAAATAGTCAACTAGGTTCAAAAGGCAGGATCTGCCCTTTACAAAGCTGAAATGGGTGGGATCAAGAGTCTGTAGGTCACCAATGTCTCCATTAATGATCTCCATAATGATTCTTCCCATAACTTTGCAGACAAGGCTGCTTAAGCTTATGGTGCGGTAGTTCCCAGGGTCTGTGGAGGCACCTCCTTTGTGGAGTGGGACCACTGTTGCTGTACACCAGTGTTCAGGTACATATCCTGTAGCAAGGCTAAGGTTAAATCACATTGTTATATACGGGTTTATCTCCTCTTGGAGTTCACGTAGCACGCAACTGGGGATACCATCAGGTCCCATTGATGCTGTGTTCTTTTCTTTGCTGAGGGCGGCTCTCACCTGGACATCTGAGATGACAGTGAGGTTACATTCAGCTGTGATAACTATCTTCTTTTGGGGGTGAAGCAGGGTAGAAAATTGCACTGAACCTGTCTGACAGAATGTTGGCAATATCTGTGGGTTTAGTGAAAGTTTTGTCATTGTGTACCAACTCTGAGCATATCTGGGTGTTCCCACCCAGGTTTCTGACATAACTGAAGAAGGCATTGTGGTTATCTTTATTGTCTTTGGCAGTTTTTTCTCAAAGTTGGCCTTGGATGTTTTTCAGAGAGAATGTAGCTTTTTATTAGTGCTGATCACAGCTGCCTCCCCTTTAGGAGATTTAGCTCTGTCTTGCATTAGTTTCCTTCTTTTGTTATACAGTTCGTTTATGGCTGGGGTACATGACACAGGCCACTTTCCCTTGTTGGAGAGTGTCTTGGTTTTATTTGGGATTGCATGGTCCATGCTTTCTTGGAGATGTCTGTAGAAAGCATTTGTGAAGGAGTCAGCATTGTGTTTTGTGGTTTCCACTGGCCCAGTGGGCTTAAATTATACCATCTCAGTCTGAATAAGTGTGGTCGGCTTTTGACAAGTTTGTCACTATACTCTTTGTATTATACTAGCACTGACACAGTTTGAGAAAAGTTCCCAGAATCCATTTAACAAAATTGACATGAAAAATGTAACATTTCCACAAGAGGGGTAAGCATACTGGATGTGATAATCAGCACTATGTGTACTGGATGGCAAGATGAGAAGTGTATCCCTCACTGGTAAGACCAGACCATACAGTAATCACACTGTAATTACACATCCCGACCCCAGTCCCTGGCCAGAATACCACAGTGAAACACATGTGTAAAGCATAGCTTGCACCCCTACAAACTGATGTGGAATCCATGAAAGGCCCTGTGCAAGTTCAGAATATGGGACACACCACAGAAAATGTTATACAGGCATTCCATGAACAGAGCTACATGAAAAGAGACATAGATGAGCTGTCCTATCCAATTACGTATTTCAGGCTGGTATGACACTGACCATTTGCAGCATCCTACCCTCACCATGAATGATGCCACAGTACAAACACAGAATGATCAGCTTTAACAAGTGGCACAATTACTGGTGTCATTCCAAGGGGATCCAATGTCTGTCTGCTTGGGATGTCATGCTTGACAAGCCATGCTGCTGTTCCAGGGACGGCTTGCACCTGTTACCTGTGGGTGTCTGTATATTGCCTAAGGCTTTTGCAACCTCCATAGAGCCTTCTGTAGGCAAGGCTGAAAAGACTAACCCACCACTCTAGAAAACATAACTGGAAAGAAACAGAAGGGTAATGCTGATCAATGCCAGATGTGTAAACCTCAATATGCATGCTCCTGAGGCCCTCCCCAGTATGGAGAACATCGATGTCTGTCCAGTGATAGAAACCTGCTGCAAGCCTCCTGACAGCACACCAGCACTACCAGGTAATACCACATATCATGTGTTATGGCCCCAAAACCTGGAACAAAACATAAAAGGAGGGTGAGCATCCATATTCAGCACAGACACACATACGTCCAGTTAACTGACAATGCTTAAGTCATTGGAGTCCACCCATGTGCAAATAACCATAGGCAAGACTGCTGTACAGTCTGTAGCATGCTACAGACCACACTCTCACACACAGGAACCCCACCAGCTGTCCTGAAGACAGTGAACAGTATGAATGTACCACCAAATACAAAACAAGGTACACACAAATTACCACATAGGTGGTAAACCATTATGTATAGAAGGAGTAATCAGGGACCTAGTGACACAAGTGGACAGTAACCTGTTATGTGACAGTCACATTGCCAATTTGGCTAGGAAGACTGTCTATATTGGACACTGTATCATGAAAGGATTCACATCTACGTCAACAGAGGTCATTGTGCCCCAATACTGTTCTCTTATCAGACCCATAATCTAGTACAATGCCTCATTTGGGATGTACATTACCTGGCACCTGCAGCAGTTAGAAAAACCTCAAAGGTACCTCACCAACAGGTATAAAGGGTCTCAAATATATGTCATATGCTGCCTGGCTGTAGACACCACAGCTGAATGCAGTCACATACTGCCTACACAGAGGCATTGTATGTCTTTTGTACAAGTCCATGTCCAACACAGAAGTGATGTACATGCTCCACCCCAGAAAACTAAAAGCCATCGGAGCTGTGTGAGTGAGAGATGTCAACCTCAACACATAATGAAATAGGATGTGCTGGAGGGACAGATACATAACCCAGAGGCTCTCCACACCCTGGAACAGAATCCCACTACATGTTAGGCAGAGCCCCTCACTGACACTCTTCAACAGGAATCTTGCAAAATGGATGGATAATTGTAGATGTACACTGGGGGTCTTTACTGTGTCATGTCCAGACAGAGGCACAGCTAAGTAAATCATTAATGGCCATACTATTCACATAGCAAGGGGTGGCAAAAGCCACACATACTCTGGCTAGGCTTACAAATGCCCTAGGGTGGATAGCCTAGTATGAACCTATGAACCTATGATGATACCAATTGTACAGGACACTAAGGATAATCCCAAGGCTGCTGCAATTGATGGTAGGAAGCATTTTGGGAATTCACAGATATGCTCTGGATCACACAAATATTACAAACAACATACCAAACACACAGACGTATTGCCAACATACAACCTGACAGGTGCAGTGCAACCCCCCCCCCCATAATGCAAAATATCTTTCACAGCAGACTGCTGCTTCCCTGACATTATGTCAGCCTTACCACAGGATATGTACCCAAAGAGCAGTGTACAACAACAGTGGTCATTCTCAACAAAGGTGTTGCCTGAATGAATACTAAAAATAACCACCACAGAATCCTGAGAAGCTTGGTCTGCACAGCTATGGAAAGGATCAGCATGTACCGCAGACAGAAAGATATTGAGGATCTACTGACACTGGACCATACCCAGTGTGGCTTTCTTAAGTGCAGAGCCTGCCCCTAAACATGTTTGACTCATTTGAAACAGTCATTAAGGTCACTGATGAGGGCAATGTGGTCCACACAGCATAGCTGGACCTTGCAAAGCCTTCCATAAAATACCCTACATGTGCAATATAGATATACTCACCAGCTTAAATATACACCCCTATGTCACTAGAGGGGTTGCAAACCAGACCAAGGACAGAACTGACATGGTCAGACATGCTGCAGCCATGTCAGACTACAAACCAGATATAACAGGCATCCCACAAAGCTTGGTCCTGGGACCTTCCTCGTTTGGTATATATGTCCCATAGGTACAGGCCAACATGGAAGGACTGTGCCTGAACATGTTTGCAGAGGACTACAAACTGCCCAACATATCTGACACTCCAGCTGACACAAGCATCCCACAAAAGGGCCACATAGAAACAGACAACTGGTGCCATAGCTATGTCAGCAAGTTAAATGGAGGAAGCTGTATAGTCAACCCCTGTAGATATACAGTAAGTGACCAACAATTACCACATAGGTGTTAACCCATTACATACTTATCATGTAATGAGAGACCTGGGGACACAAGGTGATAGATATGCTGCATTTGACAAACATGTGGCTGTAGTGTTAACAGAAACAATCCATATACCAATCTAATCATGCAGGTTATGAGATCTAGATAAGGGGAGGTCATTGTGGGTCTGCAGTTATCCTTCATCAGCGTTACAATTGACTACAACAGCCCCTGTGGTGTGTACCTCAGCAGACACCTCCATCAACTGTAAAGTCCACAACAGTACCTCACCAGGAGTATCAAAGAGCTTGAACAGATGTCATGTGTTGCCTGATTAAACAGACTGCAACTCCACACACTGCCATGCTGGCCACCCAGAGGCAAGCTGTGCCTGATGTGTAAAGCCATGTCCAAGGTGGAATCAATGAACATGCTGCACCTTGTACAATCTGAATGGCAGTGAGCTATGCACATGAGGGACCTGAACCCCAGCACTGACATACATAGGACAAGCTCTACTGCATTATCCATAACACAGAAGCCACCCCACGCATGAGTAAACTCCCAGTACAGGTTATCCATAGAGTCACTCATTGATTCTCCTCAAGAGGAATCTTAATGAGTGGATGGGAGATGGTAGGTTTACCCTTGGTATCACTGTTATGTCATGGGTAGACAGATGCACAGTATACTAACCATGACATATGTCATGGCAAACTACACTTACAATGTGTGTTGAAGGACAAACACACTCTCTGACTAGCATTAGAAATGGCGTAGGGCACATCGGTAGTGTTTGCCAATGTACACCTATGTTGTAGAATACACTACTGATGTTGAACGAGGCTGTTGTAAGTAGTTAATATCTGAGCATAATGCAACATGGTCAGATGTGCACAACTGGACCCTAACCAGGCTGTTGTGCTCACTATGGAAATGTAAAGCAGTGATAGGACTAAAGCCCAGGATACTGTCCACAACAGTGAAAGTACTGAACCAGTACACTATACAGTACTACAGTGTTAGGTCAGTATGAACGGATGTTGACAACTGTATGCAAAGTATCCCATGCAAACCCTGCAGGCACAGTATAATCCCTGTTGTGTTCACACAAAAAGCAGTTGGACAGTAACTACACAACATGACACACAACACACAACCATAAACAGTAGATATTTGCTGAAATTCACACTCATCCACAAATGTGATGGGCTGCAGAGTTCAACATATGGAAAGCTCACACTGGGCATGCTGACACACTTTGATAAATGAGACATCTTTCACACAACATGCCATGGGAAGGCTGAACTGGGCATGCTCACACACTTAGTCCAAATATCAGTTTAGAATTTGGCCACACATATCTGGTATATGTACGTGTTATTCCAGGAACCAACAACATTATAGCAATCTGCACAGTGCTCACACTTAAATGACTACAGAGACATGCATGATATAGTGGATTCCCCCCATATGCAAACATCTTCCACAGATACACAAGTTGTTCATACAAACAGGGAATGCTATGGCAATAAAGACCTGCAAACACTGCTATCAGCACCAAATAATGTGCATCTGACAATTAAACATATGGGTGTACAGGTCAACACTAGGCTGTTTGCCCTAGTGAATGACAGCTTATCCAGAGTGTGTGTGTGTGTGGGTGATTGGGGTTGGTCTGTGTGCAAGTCTGTGTGAGGGAAATGTCCCTTTTAGCAACTGGGAAAACACACCACAAGATGCTCATTCCCCTTTCTAAACACTGATGATGTCAACACCCTATAAGTACATCAGGAGAAAGAAATCTCCCAATAATCCGAATAGCGCGCTCTGCTAATGCATCCGTCTCTAGTGTCATAACATAGTTAGGTAGGGTTTTCAATCCAGCAAGTGGTATGTGTGTGTGAAGGGGGGTTAGTATGTGTGTATGAAAGGAACATCCCTTTTGGCAACTGGGAAAACACACCACAGGATGCTCATTACCCTTTCTAAACCCTGATGATGTCAGCACTCTACAAGTATATCAGGAGAAAGGAAATCTCCAAATAATCCGAATAGCGCACTCTGCTAATGCGTCCTTCTCTAGTATCCTAACATAGTTAGGTAGGGGTTTGAATCCAGCAAGTGTGTATGAAGGGGGGTTAGTATGTGTGTAAGTTTGTATGAAAGGAACATCCCTTTTGGCAACTGGGAAAACACACCACAGGATGCTCATTACCCTTTCTAAACACTGATGATGTCAGCACCCTATAAGTATATCAGGAGAAAAGAAATCTCCCAGTAATCTAAATAGCGCGCTCTGCTAATGCGTCCATCTTGAGTGTCATAACATAGTTAGATAGGGCTTTGAATCCACCAAGTGGCAAGTGTGTGTGTGAAGGGGGGTTAGTATGTGTGTATGAAACACACTACAGGATGCACATACCCCTTTCTAAACAATAGCACAATTATTTATGGCTTTTGATTCCAGACATGTCACGTGTGTTTTGCTCACACAGAATGCCCATGTGTGCGGGTTGTTGCTCACAATAATGCATGACATCGATTGAACCAGTTATGGCAATGCACACATGATGTATGTGTGTGCCAAATACACATATGTACCTGTGACCTTCAATAGTTACCATGTGTGATGCCTGCCACATGTGAATACATGGTATTTGCACTGGGTAACATTATGACTGTGGTCTTCTGTGTAGGTGCTGCATGTGGGATGTGTATATACAGTGTGAGATGTAGATGCTATCAACCTAGCAGTGAGGGATACACACCTGGTCTGGGGCATATAGTCTACATGTTGTTGATGAACAGGTGCTGCATGTTTTCACCTTTTGTGGGAGTGTTAAGAAGTTGTTCCATAGCAATGCAGTGACTGCATGCTAAGAACCTTTCAGCTAGGGTGTTGTAGCTACAGTAATTCATTACCATTCAGTAATATGTCAGCATTCCTGGTGAGGGTATGATGCCAACCAAGGTCAAGGTTCTACCAGCCTGTGCCACTTGCTCAGTGAGCCCTTCCATGTTCCCTATCATGTATTCCAGTGAGGGACATCACAGGTCAACTGTAGTGGCATGGACAATGACTGAGTCATATGTGTCCATGCATCTGACTGACCTGTATGCTTGTGTTATGTGGTGGACCATAGTGCCCCATGAGCATATCACTGTGACCTTCATCTTATCCAGCCTGGTGAGTGTGACCTCACTGTACCGGACAATAAAAGTACCTAACACAACTGTAGCAGGAGTGTTGTATAGCTGTACAGACTGTGCTTGTTTGGCACACAGGATTTGTGTGCTATGTGTTATGCGTTCTGTGTTCAGAACTAACGTATGCCTGTGTGCCAGCTGCAGAGGTGTCTGCCACTCAGGCAGGATGCCATTCTTAGGCTCCATGTATGGCCCAGTGTGTTCCCGTGCTTGTATTGCTGTCAGTGTAGGTCTACATCAGACTGGTATTGTAGTCACTGTAGTATTTCATGCCACCTGACAGGTTATGCCAGTACTGGGTTCAGAGTGCTTAGTCCACAGTTTGGCTATGTGTTTCCATCTCATACATGTGTTGTACATCCATGGGTAGGGGATAGGGTTGACTGTGTACATGTGGCAGCTGTGACATTACTACATGACTCACATATTCCACAACTGTACCATAGAGGTGACAGACAACTGACCTTTGCACATGCTACCATAGTATTGAGATTGCATTGGTGATTAACAGCACATAGGCCCAATGATGAACAAGATACATAGGTTCATAGGTTCATACTAGGCTATCTGCCCTAGGGCATTTATAAACCTAGCCAGAATGTGTGTGGCTTTCACCATGCATTGTAAATCTATCTTGCTATGCCCTTTCCAAGGTTAGTATACTGTGCCTCTGTCTAACAGTGACACATAAGTGATAGCCAGGGTAAACCTACGATGTCCCATCCAGTCATTAATATTCCTCTTGAAGACAGTCAATGAGTGACTCTGCCTAACCTGTATTTGGATAATATTCCAGAGTGAAGGGAGCCTCTGAGTTATGAATGTGTCCCTCCAGCATGTCCTATGTATATCACTCCTGAGGTTCAAGTCTTTCCAGCGTGTAGCTTGATGGGATTTGGATATTCTGAGGTGCAGCATGACCATTAAGTCAGGGTTTGACATGGCTTTATATGTCAGGCACAGATTGCCTATGAAGAGGCAGTATGCCACTGAGTAGAGCTGCTGTTTCTTTAACCAGTCAGTATGTGGCATCTGTTTGAGCCCTTTGATCCTCTTGTTGAGGTACTTTTGGGGTCTTTCGAGTTGCTGCAGGTGTCTGGTAAGGTGCATGCCAACAGGGGCATTGCAGTCAATTATGGGCCTGATGAGGGATGAGTAAAGAGGCACAATGTCCTCCCCTGATCTACATGTGAATCCCTTCATGATGAGGTGGCCTATATAAAATGTTTTTCTAACCACTCTGGCCATGTGGTTGTCAAATGAGAGAATGCTATCAACTGGTGTACCCCAAGGTCCATAATTCCTTCTTCTGTACTTAAAGGATTAACACCTATGTGGTACTTTGTGGCCACTTTGTTTTTTCCAAAGGGGATGACTATACACCTTTTGGCATTCAGCTTGAGGCCATGGCTCTGGCACAAGTCATCTGTTTCTAAGAGTCCCTTTTGGAGGATGCTTGTGTTGGCTGGAGAGTTGATTATGGTGTCCAGTTTGCAGTCATCTGTGACTTGCTCAGCCACAGTCCTTCCATGTTGGCCTGTACCTCTGATAAATATATACTGAACAAGACAGATCCCAGGACTGAGCCTTGTGGGACACCACTTGTAACTGGTTTTGAGGCTGACATGGCTCCAGCAATTCTAACCATGTGTGTTCTGCCCTTGAGCCACTGTGCAATATATGTAGTGACATAGGGGTTGATATGTACACTGGTGAGCTTCCCTAGAATGCCCAAGTGGGGTATTGTATCAAAGGCTTTTGCAAGGTCCAGGTAGGCTGTGTAGACCACCTTCCCCTTGACAATGGCCTTGGTGACTGTTTCAAAGAAATCAAACAGGTTTGAGAGGCAGGATCTGCCATTAACAAAGCCAAACTGGGTATGATGCAGTGTCTGTAGGTCCCAAATATCTATATTTATGAGGTTCATGATGATCCTTGCCATAGCTTTGCAGACCAAGCTATTCAGACTTATGGGGCGATAGTGTCCAGGATCCGTTAAGGCACCACCTAAATGTAGAGGGACCACTGTTGCTGTACGCCACTCTTTGGCCACATATCATGTAGTAAGGCTGGGATTGAACAGTAGTGTTATGTCTGGGTGTAGCTCTTCTTGGAGTTCATGTAGGACACAGCCCGGGACACAGTCTGGTCCCATTGATGCAGTGTTTATTGCTTTGGAGAGGGCAGCTCTTACCTGAGCATCTGAGATGTCAGGGGGGGGCAGCACTCTGCTGGGATAAATATTTGCCCTTTCGGTGTGGAGGGGTGGAGAAGTTAGCAGTGAACCTGTCCGCTAGGATGTTGGCAATGTCTGTGTGTTTGGTATTTCTTTTGACATTTTGGACTACCTCTGAGCATATCTGGGAATTACCACCCAGGTTCCTAACATAACTAAAGAAAGCCTTGTGATTATCCTTAGTGTCTTGTGGAATTTTCTCTCAAAGATGCCCTTAGACAATCTTATGAGTGCCTGTAGTTTTCTTCTAATACTCATCAGTGATGCCTTCACATTTTGGGAGTTTGTTGTATCATTTAGTAGCTTCATCCTTCTATTGTATAGTTTGTTTATGGCTGTTGTCCACCACACAGGACGTCTGCCTTTGGAGGATTGGGTCCTGCTTTTATTTGGGATTGCATGATCCATGCATTCCTGAAGGTGTCCATAGAATGCCTTTATACAGGTATCTGCAGTCTGGTCCATATTTTCAACAGGCCTGTGGGCTTTGAAGGTTTCCACATCATTTATGAGGAGTGTGAACTTGCTTTACAAAAGTTGTTGACTGTATTCTTCTGTGCAGGGGGTGGGCTTGGGATGTGAATATCCACTGAGATTAGTTTATGGTCTGATCTTACCAGTGAGGGATACACTTCTGGTCTGGAGCATAGAGTCCCCATGTCGGTGATGATCATGTTCAGTATGTTTTCCCCTCTTGTGTGAGTGGTAATAAGTTGTTCCATAGCATTTTAGTATATAAATTCTAGTAATCTTTGGGCTAGGGTGTTGGAGCTACAGTCATGCTCCCAGTCTATGTTTGGGTAGTTTAACTCACCCAATATAATGGTGTATGGACAGACCTACATATTTCCAACTGTTTTCAGGAAGGCCAAGTGCGGATCTTGTGTTTGGGAGGGTGGTCTGTAGCAGGCTATAACCTGGAAGGCAGTTTTACCCATTGTTACTTGCATATGGATAGTCTCTGATGTTTGGTGCTTTGCCACCAACCTGGAGGTGTGGGTATCTTGGATGAATATCAATACACCCCCCTCCTTTTGTGGTTTTGTGCAAGTTTTGTGCCTGAAAAGCATGGTATGAGGCATAACTTGGTAGTGCTGGGGTGCTGTTAGTAGCCCTGAATCCGGTATCTCTTACTGCACAGATAGCGATGTTCTCCATGCTGAGGAATGTTTTGAGTGTGTGCATCATCAGGTTTAGAGTCCTGCAGTGGCATATATGACTGCTCACGTGGACAGATGCCAGGTAAGTCATATGCAAAGTGTCACAGGCAACGTACATATGAACAGGAGAAACAGTGACATTCTGTCAAGTGAGACATGAACATACATATAGTAAGCTATGCAGATGTCACTAGGAGTCCACAGAAGATGTGTAACTCTGCATGGCAGGTCGGATCAGTATTCCAGGGTAACTGCAAGGAAACATGCATGCAAACATAGCTACTGTAAGCAGGGCTGCATGTAGTCCATTGTACAACAAACAAGCTGTACCACTTTCAGTAGGTAACACTGCAAATGCCCACCAGCTGACATATGAATACCTATGTCACCAAAGGTGATACAAACCAGACCACGGACAGAAATGACATGGCCAGACACGCTGCATCCCACACGAACACATATCACAAGCAACACAGACCTGACAAAGTCAGTGTTCTTAACAGGCACAGCCCATAAGGCCAAACACAATGTGTGACACACCTATAATAGGTGATGCCATAGTCAGACACACTGACGTCCCACTCTCCAGACTGAGCAAGGTGATGGTCACATTTAGCTACCTGTCAGGTGATAGAATGTGCCACATAACACAAGCACTCAGGTCACTCCACAGCAAGTACATGTATGAGGCAGTCATTGTCCATGCTGGTGTGAACAACCTGAGACTTACCTCCCTGGACCACATGAAAAGAGACACAGATGAGCTCTTACATCACCCTCTCAAACTCAGGAATCCCACACAGCCTTCATGAAGACACAGGAGAGTATAGATTTCTCTGCAAACACCATCATACTGGGTGACTTCAACTACCCAAACATAGACTGTGAACATTACTCAAGCCACAATACCCAAGTTCTAAGGTTCCCATAGTTCAGAAACTCTTTAGCTATGGAACAAGTAGTCAACATTCCCACAAGAGGGGAAAATATACTAGACCTGATCATCACAAACATGAGTACAAAATGCTCACCACTTGAAGTATATCCATCATTGTTGCAATCGAACCATATACTAATCACACTGGAGTACTGGATCCCCCACATATGCAAACATCAAACACATCTATGTGTGTGTGAAATGCCCCTATTAGCAACTGTGAAAGTACACTACAGGATGCAGATTCTCCTTTCGAAACACTGATGATGTCAGCACTCTATAACTATATTACCTGAAGTAGAGTTTCCCAGTAATTTGTATAGCGTGCTCTGCTAATGTGTCTGTTTCTAGTGTCATAACATAGTTAAGAAGGGGTTTGAATCCTGCAAAGGGAATGTATGTGAGTGGGGTTTGTGTGTGTGCAAAATGCTGTGAGGGAAAAGTGCCTTTTGCCAATTGGGAGAACACACTACAGGGTACACATCCCTCTTCCTAAACACAGATGATGTCAGCACCCTCTAAGTAAAGCATTAGAAAGAAATTCTTCCACTAATGCAAATAGCGCACTCTGCTTATGTGTCTGTCTCTAGTGTCATAACATAGGTAGGTAGGGGTTTGAATCTTGAAAATGGAAAGTATATTTTTAGTGTGAGTGGGGTTAGTGTGTGTGCACAATGCTGGGGGTGGGATGTGGCTTTTGCCAACTGGGACTACGCACTGCAGGGTGCACATTTCCCTTAACAAACAGTGATGTTGACAGCACCCTATACAAACAACATGACAACAGACAACTGCCAGTACTCAGTATAGTGCTACATGCTACTGTAACACGCACATGTACCAGAACATACCTAGATAGTGTTTTGAAACCTGAATGTGGCAAGTGTGTGGATGTGGGATTTTTCTGTGTGTGCATTTCCATATGGAAAACATGTTGGATGTGGCGATCATGGAACCACAGTACCTGATGCACATTACACTTTTAAACTAATGAGGTTGCCTGCACCCTGTGAGTACAGGTAGAGAAGAGGAAATAGGTAGAAATCCAAATAGTGCACTTTTCAAATGTGTACCTGTCATGTGTCGACAGCTACTTATGTAGGGTAATACATCATGGAAATGGTAGGTGAGCATGTGCATGTGTGGGGGTAGCAGGGTGTGTGTAAATGCATGTGTGACAGAACAGATACATATAGCTGAATCTACAATATAGCACATGATGCACATTCCCATAGTCAATAATAGCATGTGATGGTGTGCAGCTGGTACACTTTGGTAAGTAGTATGGGTGCAGATAACAATTCAGGACATCCATACAGTTACTGCAGCAGAAATGCTGGGATATACACACAATCATAGTGGAACAATGAACAGTTACCAACATGTTACTACTTATACACATCTATGTAGTCACCCTGTGCATCAGCAACGTGTTTACCTTTTCCTGCACTGATGTTGTAGTATGCAGGAGGTGGCACAGTGTCATCATATGCACAGGGTGTGGGTTAGGTATGCCCAAGCCAGCCACTGGTACCACCAATTGACATGTGTGTGTATGTGTGTTTGTGAGGGCAGCAGTACAGGGTGGACCAGTGTTGGTGCAGTGTGTGTGTGTATGTGTTTGCCCTAGGTGTTAAATTTCTGCATGTGTGTAAGCACGCACACAGTCCCACATAATGGCTGCCATGTACAGGGTTTTGTGGACAGCCACAGACTGCACCTGTCAGGTCATACAGATCAGTGTCTGTGGGCACGGACACGGTACCTGTGCCTGGCAGGGGTGCTACGAACCGTATCTGGTACTAATCCAGACTGGTTATTGTCATCGGAAGTGGGTGTGTGTTGACTGGAAACAGTTCCCTGTTGGGACCGTCCAGAGCCACGTGCATGTGGTCTCCTGGGGCGTCCTGATGACAGCACTGACCCAGCATTGCTGGGGCTGCTGGTGGCACTTGAGGTGCGTGAGTGGGCCTGTTGTCATCCGTGGCGACTGCCAGCTGGTGCTGTTGCCGGCATACGGCCACGCCGACACTGCAAATGCACACCATCGCCCTGGCCCATGGACATCTGGTTGTGGAGCAGCTGTTGTATGTCCCCACAACGTCTGTCAACGACATCTGTGAAATTACGAATAGCATTCGCAATGTCACGCATGCCGTCTGTCATGGCTGTGCAACATGATGTCAGCTCCCTCAGACCCTGCCTGGTGTACCTTTCCATACATGCCTGTGCCTGCATAACAGTCCAAAACATAGCGGAGGTTGACATACCTCCTTGGGCACGTCAACCAGAGGCAGTACGGCCACGGATGCCCCCACGAGAACCCATGGGCGACTGTCTGCGTGGTACCATTGGAGGACCCTGCTCATGGCTGCTTTGTGGGGATGCATGTACCACAGGTACCACATTACCCTGATCTATGCCCAATGCATACTGTCCATCACCTAGGGACAATGGTGACAAAGGATGTACCGGCAGGATGACTGTGCGCATTGAAGGGGTTGACAGCTGTGTACTGTCAATTGGCTGACCAATGGTGGACCCAGACACACCTTCCTGCACCATTACAGACATTTCCTCATCATCAGTACCTGGGGCACAAGATTCAGGTTCCCTGCTGCAGGTCACCAGAGCAGCACCAGAACCTGCGGGAGGAAAACAGGAAACACAGATTACAGTCTCAAGACATATTTTACGGTGATGCACTTCAATACAAATGCACACATGCACACATGGGCACAGGCACATTTGCACACATGCACACCCCACAGTACACACACACATCAGTACTGAGTTACACTACTCTTACTAGTATTAACTTGACTATTGCAGGTATTATTAAACACACTCACCAGCATGTATACTACTGAGTTACACTACTCTTACTAGTATTATAAATAGTTTTTCAGGTATTGATAAACACACTCACCAGCATGTATGGCCTGCCTCGGTGGTAGATGGGAGGGACCTGGAAATATGAAGAAAGTAATGTCAGTGGGCACAAGTGTGCCATTGTTTTTGCATATGATACAGTACAGTAGTACACCAGTTGCCTTATACACATCAGCTGCTCATAATGCCAGTATCACACATGCACAATTACATATCATGGTGACAGATACATACCACATACACACCTTATGCATGCATGAAGTAACAGTGTACAAAACAGTCATGTGTACATATGGCATCTTACCTGCACGCTCAGTGTCTTGCTGCTGTGTGGATCCAATCTCCATCATGATACAAGTCTGATACTGTTGTTGTTCTGGGGCTGGATCCACAACACTTAGCAGTAGCCCCTCATGTCTGGTGAGGGGGGCATGTGTGGCCACCCCCCCCCCACCTGTGGCAACCTGTTGCCTGCGGATATCTGCAGCACGCTGGCGGACATTTCTAATCAAATCACTGCAGTGATGTCTCACCTTCTCATATGTCCTATCATGCATGCCAGCATCATTTATCCTGCTGACAAGGTTTTGCCACAGTGCAGACCTCTCCTGCTGATTCTGGGTGGTGCGTGAAAACAGGATGGCATAGTCACACACCAGGCTCTGGTGGATAACTTCGTCCTCTGCAGCACTGTAAGCAGAGTTCCTTTTTGGAGCCATATCTCCCTGGAAAAGTACACAAACAGGATATCAGCAGAGTATGTCAGCAATATATTGTACACATTCTATACATGAAATTAAATTGTAGTTATTACTGCTTGGTTGTAACTTGCTTAGAGTGTAGCTATCATTCTAAGTCTTTTGGATTAAGCACTTGGCCTTCAGACCAGTTGTTTTACATTAGGAAGGTTTGTGGCAAGCACTGTGGTGGCAGGACAGGTAACTTTCATCCTACTAAGTTGGGAACTGCTGATTGACAGCCCAGTGTGTAAGTGTATTAATTTTGGTATAAGCAGTTGGGCTTCAGGCCACTTAACATTAACAAGGTTTGTGGTCTGCACTCTTGTTTGAGAATAGGCTGTACTCTGCCATTCTGAGCTGGGAACTTCTGGTTTAAGGTTTATAGTGCCTGCATATTTCAACTGTATCTTACTGACATTGGTACACCTTGTTTGCTGTAGCATACACTACATCCAAGCCTCCTGAATCTAGCTTTGTTTATATGCTTGTTGTTTGTTAGCTTGTTATTTCACTGGTACGCTAATTCCACATAATACATGGCTTCTCAGCACTTCTGTGGATCACTACTGATATCTGCATTGCTTACTGTACTTATTTCCTTGTTACACTTGAAAGAAAGTGACTGCTTGTCGTTTTTGCATTTAGTTAATTGTAACACATTGCACTTAAGTTACCTGGCACTTGCTCACTGAAGCTATTATATGTCAGCAGTAAAAATTAATATCAGTACACCCTCACTCCCCACTGGCCCTTGTTTTCAATTATTACGGAATTCACAATAGTATTCTAGCATGTCCAAAGGTCAGTTATCAATCTCCTCTCCAGTCCAGTTGGTGAGTGTGGTAATCCAGAGGCAATGTTATAACAGCCTCATGTACACAGACAACCCCCTCCTCCTACCAACAAATTCAAACACATGTGAGTGATGCAACCATATACCAAACTGGAGGCTATGCTCTCTCTACTCCTTACTGCCATAACCAGTCAGGAGGAGAAGGAAACCACACTCACTACAATTCCAGTCTCAAATAGACCTACCACAACAGCAAAACAAACACATAATCACACAAAAACATACTCGGAGGCTCAAAATAAAGATCTGCCTAAGCAGCAGAGACCTCCAAAGCAGACACCCAAACAACCGCTACCCCAAAACAAAACATGTGCAACACATATCTCACAAAGCCAGTGTGCTGAACACTCACAGCCCTTAACAGTAAACAACACACCACAATCCACGAGACCCTTGTCCAAAAGAACAGAGCTGCAATAAACCTGAACGTGTTTTTATTATTAAATGAAGCGTTTTCGCCACAACTATGTTATGGCTTCATCAGAGAAATTCAACAACCGGGCAAACAGCCCCAAGAAATATTCAAAAATCAGGAAATGACATATTGTCAACTTCCTGAAAACAAAATAGTACAAAACATTGACGTATGCCATAATTTAAAAACCGTACATATGCACACATAACATTAAAAGTAAACAATTATTTCTAAAACTTAACTAAAAAATATATATTCTTCTAAAAACCTATGATACAATAATGAAACTTCCAATGGGAAAACAACCCTCTCTTAAATTACATACATATGTAAGTTCCAAACAATACAGTTTGTTCAATGCAGCAGGAAATTATTTTGGTGTAAATACAAACATAGTTTACACCAATTCACTCCAGTTTACAAAGATTACCACAGTGTGCCTATCTTAAATAACTCCTTAATTTCAACACAGGAGTGATATTACAATTAATGTTAAGCCCAGGGTGCCGAAAAGCATCTAGACGCAGCTGCCATTCTAATTCGCGGTTCTCCAATATGAGTGAGAATGGGCCCCCCCTAGTTTTCAATGGCACATGGTCTATAGCCATAAAATGAAAGCTATGACCCGGGTAGAGATCAATATGCTTGGCCAATACATTATCGCTTTTCCTATTTTTAATAGCATACATGTGTTCATATACCCGGTCACGGACCCTGCGGTCCGTTTTACCGATGTAGAAGGCGTGACAACAATCACACATGGCTATATAAATGATGGATTTACTCTCACAGTTCAATGGAAAACAAATAGAGTATTTCTTACCCCTGACGGTAAACGTTTCACCTGATTTAACCTTATTGCAAAATTTATACCATTGATGTTAACCAAAAAGGACCAGGAATCCTTACAGATACTAGGGATAGATTTAATATATTTAAACAAAATGTTGTTAATAAGTTTAGAACAAGAACAACTGCAATTCTTTCCTGCACTTTTCCAGTTTCCATCCGTACCAACAGAAACGTTCCATAGTAAAGGGACAGTTGGTAAGGGCAGGGAGAATGTGCAGTACTATGAGTGACTTTAGAAAAGAATGTGAATTGTTGAGAGAATTGTTTATAAATCGAGGGTATCCTGCCTCATTACTGTCTGACCTGATTCAAGAAGTTGACAGTAAAAGGACTAATGGCTTTTATAAACCTCTACTAGCCCAATCAGTTTCCATCTCCATTGACCCTACTGATGTCGGGAGAGCCAATGTTTTGAATGTTTTGAATATTAGCACTGGTTTAACAGTGGAAACATCTTCACCAGGCGAAGAATGTGACTTTTCCTTGAGTTTCATTACTACTTTTAGTAAGAACTCTAAAGGTATTTTATCCATAATACGTAAAAATTGGCACTTCATAGCCACTAACACCTTTTTAGCGGAAAAGCTTGGTAGTGAACCTAGATTTGTTTTTAAAAGGGCTAGTAACCTTAAGGAATTGTTACAAAGGGACATGTCCCAATACACCTTTAACAAACAGAAAGGAATGTATCCTTGTGGATTTTGCAAATTTTGCAATAAGGTTAAATCAGGTGAAACGTTTACCGTCAGGGGTAAGAAATACTCTATTTGTTTTCCATTGAACTGTGAGAGTAAATCCATCATTTATATAGCCATGTGTGATTGTTGTCACGCCTTCTACATCAGTAAAACGGACCGCACGGTCCGTGACCGGGTATATGAACACATGTATGCTATTAAAAATAGGAAAAGCGATAATGCATTGGCCAAGCGTATTGATCTCTACCCGGGTCATAGCTTTCATTTTATGGCTATAGACCATGTGCCATTGAAAACTAGGGGGGGCCCATTCTCACTCATATTGGAGAACCGCGAATTAGAATGGCAGCTGCGTCTAGACACTTTTCGGCACCCTGGGCTTAACATTAATTGTAATATCACTCCTGTGTTGAAATTAAGGAGTTATTTAAGATAGGCACACTGTGGTAATCTTTGTAAACTGGAGTGAATTGGTGTAAACTATGTTTGTATTTACACCAAAATAATTTCCTGCTGCATTGAACAAACTGTATTGTTTGGAACTTACATATGTATGTAATTTAAGAGAGGGTTGTTTTCCCATTGGAAGTTTCATTATTGTATCATAGGTTTTTAGAAGAATATATATTTTTTAGTTAAGTTTTAGAAAAAATTGTTTACTTTTAATGTTATGTGTGCATATGTACGGTTTTTAAATTATGGCATACGTCAATGTTTTGTACTATTTTGTTTTCAGGAAGTTGACAATATGTCATTTCCTGATTTTTGAATATTTCTTGGGGCTGTTTGCCCGGTTGTTGCATTTCTCTGATGAAGCCATAACATAGTTGTGGCGAAAATGCTTCATTTAATAATAAAAACGCGTTCAGGTTTATTGCAGCTCTGTTCTTCTGGACAAGGGTCTCGTGGATTGTGGTTTTTACTGGTTTTATTTCTTCTTTCTTTTTTGGTTAGTAAACAACACACCTCATACACTTGTAATAGGTTACTCGATCATCAGGCACAGTGACGTCACGTTCACCAGGCTGAACAAGGAGAGGGTCACAGTGAGCAGCCTGTCAGGCACTACGACCCGCCACATAACACAAGCACTCAAGTCACTCCAAGGCAAGTACAAATATGACTCAGTCATTGTCCATGCTGGTGTGAATGACCTGACACATACCTCCCTGGACTACATGAAAAGAGACAGAAGGGAGCTCTCTGAGCATGTAGCCCAAGCCAGTATGACCCTGACCTTGAGTAGCATCTTACCCTCACCAAGAATGATGCCACAATATCTAGGCAAGATGATCACTTTCAACAATTGACTGAAGTACTGGTGTCATTCAAAGGTGATCCAATGCCTGTCAGCTTGGGATGATATGCTGTACAAGCCACAATGCTTTGCTAGGGACAGCTTGCACCTGTCACCCCTGGGCTTTTGGATTTTGGCAAAGGCTCTTGCTACACCCATAGTGCCTTTATTAGGCAAGGCTCATAAGACAAACCCACATCCATAGGTATCACAAGGAATGAGGAACTAAGAGTAATGCTACTCAATGCCAGAAGTCTAAACCTCAAGATACATGCACTCAAAACTCTACTTAGCATTATGGACATCGATATCTGTGCAGTAACAGAAACCTGGTTCAGGTTTCCCAAGAGCACACCAGCACTACCAGGTTATACCTGGTACCATTCTTTTCGGCCCCAACACTTGGACCAAACCACAAAAGGAGGGGGAGTATCAATATTCATTAGGGACCTGGGGAACAAACTTGATAGCAATCTGTCATTTGACAACCACGTGGCCAAAGTGGATTGAAAAACATGTTATATAGCCCAGCTAATCATGAAGGGATTCACATCTACATCAGGGGAGGTCATCGTGCCTCTTTACTCATCCGTCATCAGGCCTATAACTGAGTACAATGCCCCTTTTGGGATGTACCTAACCAGACACCTACAGCAACTGGTAAAACCCCAACAGTACCTCATCAAGAGGATCAAAGGTCTCAAACAGATGCCATATGCTGCCCGGTTAAAGAAAATCCAGCTGGACTCAGTGGCATACTGCCTGTTCAGAGGCAATCTGTGCCTGACATATACAGCCATGTCCAACCCAGAATTAATGGACATGCTGCACCTCAGGAAATCCAAATCCCATCCAGCCACACGCTCAAGAGACCTGAACCTCAGCACTGAAATAAATAGGACATGCTGGAGGGACAGATTCATAACCCAGAGGCTCCCTTCACTCTGTAATGAACTCACAGTACAGGTTAGGCAGAGTCCCTCATTGACTCTCTTCCATAGGAATCTGGATGAGTGGATGGGAGATCATAGTTGTACCCCGGGTATCACTTCTATGTCACTGTTAGACAGAGGCACAGTATACTAACCTCAAAAAAGGGCATAGCAAAATAATTTTTAATTGGGTGGCAAAAGACAAACACATTCTGGCTAGGCTTATCAATGCCTAGTATGAACCTATGTGTACTGCTATACTACTTCTCCCATATGTTGCATGTGTGTGTGTTGTGGGGGATGCACAGGTAATGGCCAGATATTTCTGCACAGGCAACACTTCTGAAACACTCTGGGTGTTCATCCCAACATACTGTATGTGTGTTGCCATCATACACTGTGATGTGGACACACTTTACTCAGCCTGGGTATACATATCCCAACAACACCACAAGCACAGTACACTACCTTGCTATGTATGTATGTAATTAGACAGTTATTCACTAGTTGGGACTGTGATGCTATCCATGCAGCCCACTGGGCCAGTGGAAGCCACAACACACACTGCTGGCCCCTTTGCAAAAGATTACCACAGACATCCCACATAGTGCATGTAATGTGCACACACATATCTAACCCAGACAGTATGCACACCAGTTATTTATCCTGTCCAGTGGACTACAGATACAGGCACATTGTATAACAATAGCAGCACAGAGCAGATTCACATGAAGGGAAGGCATCTGTGGTCAGCAGTGGTAAGATGCTTCACATTCACCAAATGCACAGATATTGGTAACATTGTTGCATACAGTTTAGGTGCAAGTATCCCCCCCATTCTCCCACACAAGTGGAATTAGTTATCACAGATGAATGTGACCTCCCTATCATCTGACATGTCCAGATGAGGACCACCTCGACATTGCAGAACACACAGCATCACTGTTACAAAATGGTATCCCTGGATGTGTGATACGTTCACCCCTAGAGGACATAGCACCACATTACGGACTGATATTAAACCCTGGCCATACTACAGGATATGTACCTGAACAGTGCCATACATACACAGTGGTCCCACACCAATGAGGAGGAACCTCTACTGACCCTGGAAACTACTGCATCATATGCATAACTGGCCTGGTGTTCTAAGCTATGGAAGTTTTAAGTATGGAAGACATGTACAGCAATATTACATATGTATATATATCAGGACTATGTACACACAACCTATCTCATGGACATACCTATAGATAGTGAACTGTGATACATTTGGAGGTTTCACAGTAAACACAGTATTAACCTGCTACTTTGCATTACCTGTGTTTGTGTCAGCTGTTGCTGTGTCACTGGTGCTGATTGCTGTTTGCTGCTGCTGCTGCTGTTTTGCTGCTGTGATGATACAGTTTTTTTATCACTGCCTTTATTTATTTATTTATTTATTTTTCTTTTTCTTTCTCTCTATCTCTCTCTCTCTCTTTCTCCGTCAGTTTTGTGCAATGAATGTATTGCATGTGTGGAGTGTTAGTACTGAATGCTTTTGTAGGTATCTGCATAGGTCCATGTGATGGCCTCTGCACCAATTGTAAGGCAGCATTTGCTAATTGCATGCAGCCAGTTGTGTAATGATTGCATGTCTCACTGTGATTTCAGGATAGTGCTATAAAAGGGTATGTGAGATAGGTGTTGCCCTTTCAGATTGTAAGGGCGTGGACCATCCTGGTATGCTGTCTACAGTGTTCTGTGAATGTGAAGGTTATTAAGTCTCTCATGAGTCATGCTGTGTTGTAAATTCAGGTTGCTGCATTTCTCTCACCTGTTCCCTGTAGTGAGTGTGCATGCATACTGACACCTACAAGTATATTCACATATGTATTGATATATATATATATATATATATATATATATATATATATATATATATATATATATATATATATAGATGTACATTGGCTTACATTCTCAACTACAAGCTAACAATTAGCAGGGCTGCTTCTGTTAACACTAAACTATTATGGGAATCCAGTAATTAGGACAGTAAAAGTCTACCTGACATGCTTTGGGTAGTACACATCCTATATTGCCTTTATATTCATTCCTACTATTACATGTTATATTTATTTTAGCACTATGTTCTTGTATGAGAGTCATGGCTTAGTGGTAGGTTATACAGACTAGTGTTACCAAGGTCCTTGGTTCGGGACTCACAGTGGAATTTCATTTTGCTTTTGAAATGACTACAGGACCTGTCAATCAAAGTGCCAAAGGCACTTTTAAGCACTTAAAACCAGGTCTGCGCTTGTTTGCGCGGAGCTCACGCATGCGCACTGGCGGTGAGCTCCGCTAACACACGCGCACCTCCGCGCAAACGGTGTGCGCTGGTTTAAACCTTAATTGGCTATTAGCATGCATGTTAAGCTGAGCACAGCTACTTGCACACAGTTTGAGCGTGTTAAACCAGTCCTTAGCTATGGGCAAGCAATTTGCAGCCTTTGAACCACTACTCAGCTATGGGCACTCTGTCTCACCTTGTTTGACAGCAGCTTAGCTATGGGTACATTTCTAATTATTTTTCTTCTTGGATTACTTAAAAATATATGATCCATTTCATTCCATTTTACAAAAATAAATACTTTTACATGTGTACAATACTGTCAGGGACCTTTT
Organism: Protopterus annectens; assembly: GCF_019279795.1. NCBI lineage: Eukaryota > Metazoa > Chordata > Ceratodontiformes > Protopteridae > Protopterus > Protopterus annectens. The sequence goes on from NC_056731.1 coordinate 4,605,324, forward strand.
TAGTGCTTATTTACAAAAAAAAAAAAAGGATGTTGTGTGGGCTCGAACCTTGCCTGCCCTTAAGCCGAACACTCTACCGCTATGCTATTACTTCTTGGCTTACTTTTCATATTTAGTTCTTATATGCTTTTCCACTGATTGCTAACTGCAATTGCGCTAGAGGCACGCTTACCCAGCACTCATTAGTAAACATCTACGGGGTTTAAAAAAAAATTAAAACTGTTTTCATTTTACATTTTATAACATCTATTCACATTTCTACATTTTACATTGCTGGTCTGTGGGGGCATGTGTTGTGTAGTGTGTTTATTCACATTTCCATGGCCTCTCTCGTGGGTGTTTACTTTCTGCCATTGTAGACTTCCAGGGGCGTGTCTGCTTGCAGGGCTTAGCCTACGGACACGCCCCCTACTGTCTTACACAGACCGTGTAGGACTTAGAGTGTGATTCAGCATGCCTCATGCACCTCATGCATATGCATGACATGCTGACATCACACAGTTTAACTGCAGCCTCCGTGTAAGAGTTATAACTCTTACACGGAGGCTTCCTGAATCCTGCCCATTATCTAGTAACTGATTTAACACTAAAGTTTCAGTTTTATTATTAAATTTCTGCAATGAATTATTTAAATATTCTAATTATCTGCAAAAAGCTGTATTTTAGATTGACAATCCTTATTAATTAAGAATCCATCAATTTTTCATTGCTTCTTAAACTATTAGGTAAGGGTTCCATAACCAATGCAAATAGTAGAGGGGCAAAGGACAGCCCTTGCTTTGTTCCTTTGTTTAAAGTGAATCTTTGAGAAATGTAAGAACCAATTTTAACATAGGCTTTGGAGTCACTATACAAGTTTTTCATATTCCAATAAATTGTTATGGATGTGCAAATGCTTCTAATGTTTTAAACAAGTAGATCTAATCTACAGAATCAAAAACGCTCTCAATATTTAAGCTAATTATGGTCAACTGCTAGCTCATTCCTTTTGCTAAACTTAACATAGTTAGAAATTGGTCTTTATGAGGAAACTAAACTTTTATCCTTACATTGCTTAAGTATAGGCAAGACTACATAAAATTTACATGTGGGAGGAATTATTTTGTCACACTGAATTATCCTGAAAACCTTGCTCACTAATTCTAAAATATTTAAAAGAAGCTTAAACCATCTAACCCTGGAGCTTTACAATTTTCCTTTTTTAAAGCTTCTTTAACTTCTATTAGGGTAATAAACATATTCAACAGAGACATCTGTCATTAAGTTTATTAGTAGCATTTTCTTTAAATACTTATCAGTTTTGTAATCATCAGGATTATTGTTTCCATCTTTATTAAGATCATCATGGAATTTTTTAAAAAATATTAAGAATTTTCGCTATGTCTGAAGTAAACTTAATAGTGTGAGGATTGTGGATATTACTGAGTTCTGCCTTTTTGCTTAACATCTTTCTTCTATTAGCTAATCTGTGAAGATTTTTTGAAGTCATCACATAACTGTGTAATTTCATTTTTTTCTAAAGCTATCTCTACTTTTTGCAGTAAATATCTTTATTTTGTCATTCATTTTTTAATGACTTCATTGTTATCCAATTTTTATTTGTTGCTCAAACCTCACTTCACATATTTCATCTTGTATTTTTAACAACTCTTTATCCCACTCGTTCATTTTATTACCAGCATATATTCCCATTCTATCTTTAATAAGCACGCTAAGGAATCTCTTAACATGACTTTACTAAGCTGACCATTATTATTCAAGGATGAAATACTTTATTTGCCCCTTAAGGTAACTCGTAAATTCTTTTAATGTCATCATCTATACTGGGGTTCTATAAATAATCTGAAATGTCATTGTATCCATTAATATAATAATACTTCTTAAACTTAAACACCTCTGTTGTTAACCCCAAAGCTATTCCCTTCCTTAGCAGCAAAATTCTAAGGAATCTTAATATACATCCGATAATAATCAACAAGGTAACAAGTTTTCAATTCCTTATCTCCTCCTTAAATATAAGGAACTCTTTAATTATGGCACAACCGATACATGTGAACCCTGAATTTAAATTAAATAATAATATGTTAAATCTAGAAAAAGTTCCATGTATTAAAAACTGTACAGTATGGGATTTCTACCAAAGAAAAAAACAACCTATTGCTCTCATTATTGAGCAATTAACTGCAAGTAACAAATATCGCTTGATCATTAAACAAATACTATATTTAGTCAATTTAAAAACATCTGGAATCAAGGTAACTACACAAGAAACTCAGCTCTATCAACAACTTATCTCCTGTTTACTACAAAAAACTAAAATGCTTTCAAACACTTATAAACTAATCACCTGAGCCAAAAATCAAAAAGAAATATTATTTTCAAAATACTGGGGGACCAAAAATGTAAATGTATCTATTGATCAAAAATTAGCTGCGATACACATAACCACAAAACTCACACCCTTTAAAAAACTCATATACACTCAAATAATGATTAATAACAATGCTTACCATACACCATTTTTCTAAATAAAATAAATCCCAATTCCTCAGCATTTTGCTCCATATGTCCCAACGCAATCACTGACACTCTCCATATTTTCTGGTCCTGCAAAACTGTCCATAAACTGTGGTGCTCTTTGAGAGTGAAATTGGAGAAATCGGGCTACATGAAATCCACCCTCTCATGGGAAATGTCCATTTTAAATATCTTTCCCAATACCTACACATTAGAAGCCAAACATATTATAGTAACACTTAGTGCACTACTTAAATCCTACATTGCCCTTAACTGGCTCGATAGAGCTAAAATATCCTGGTCAGAATTCAAAAATGTAGCTATCAAATATGTTTTGGCCAACAAGTTAAAAACTGTGAGCAAAACGAAAATGTCCTATTTCAGGAGTTATTGGGGAAAGCTTATAGAAATTCTATCTTAAATTAAGTTAACTAACATATAATACCTAACTGTTTGCTACTTTCAAGTCAACTGAATTCTAGCCCCTCATTAAACCAAATTGAGATGGATTACAACATACACAAGCAGTAGCTACAAGTTGAGCACCAGACATATTGATGTTCGCTAACACACATATATTTTAACTCTAATCCACATCTTTTTATTCTTTAATGAGTGACAACCCAGTGTAAATATGTGTAAATATTGTAAATAGTTCCTAGATAGATAGTATAGTACTACGTTTCTTTAGCGTTTCCTCGTCAGTAAGGCAGTTAGTATATTTGAGCAATATCAAGATTATGGGCAGGATTCACGAAGGCTTGCACGGAGTGTAGGAGACGTGTAATGCTCCGTGCAAGCCTCGCGATCCAGGAACAGCCCTAAACTCTGTGTAAGAGACCAGCTAAAACGTCTCTTACATGGACTGGGCGTGGAAATGCCAAATACCTCATTTGCAGCCGAAAGGTATGTAAATGAGGTATAGAAGCGATCCACGAAGCAGAAAGCAGTCCGTGTAAGAGACGTTTTAGCTGCAGAAATGTACTCAGCTGACAACTGAGTACGTTTCTGCAAACTCCACAATGGAGCCATGTCAGCCCCAAATAAAGGGTGCATATGTGTCAGGCAGCATGCCAATGGCCAAATATGTGGCCATTTGGCATTGCAAAGTTATGCAAAAAATTAAAAAAAATATATATTTTTTTCGGGGGATATGATGTTTAAACGCAGTGCAGCCACGCGCAAACAGGCTGCGCTGCATAAAACATAAAAACAAGGCTTAGAAACCCACAAATGTGGGTTTTATGCAGTACATGGAATGACAATGCAGGGACCAGCAGACCAAAAACAACATGGCCACCGTGTAGTGGTTGCTAAGGGGGGAAGCTGAGTCTAAGAGATGTAACTAAGCATTAGTAGGCAATCTTATGTAAATGAGGGTTAGGATACTGAATCCCACAGTCACATAGCTGATGAGCACTGTCTGAGTAGTGTAAGAGATACATAAGGGGGAGGAATAGAGTAAGAGGTAGGTGACATCACAGGGGGGAATGTTAGAAACAAATGCATCACATTGGAGGGCAGTGTAACATGACAGATGACAGACACACATCAGGGAAAGAGGTGTGTCACAACATAAGATTGGGAAAGTCAAGAAATGGAGGGTGTACACTATCCCTACACTCAAAGTTTCTTGTTGTACGTGCATGCGCACGTGTGCATGTGTAAGGCAGACTCACCATGTGGGAGCGTTGGTAAATGTTTAAAACTGTTTGCGCAGGTGTGCGCGCGTGTAAGGCAATGTAAGCATCTGGAAGCCTGTTGCCTGATGTATATGGCTGTTTGCGTGGGTGTACGCGCGTTTTAACACGAATAAGCCGAGTCTAAACCATGTAAGCATGTGTGCACGTGTGTAAGCCACTGTGAGCGTGTTTAAGCTGGTGTGCACGTTGCTCCCCCCTGAGGAAACAGAGAGGAAAAAGGAAACAACAAAATTACTAGGAAGCTGACAGGGAATACTGCTGGAGTTAGCAGGTGAAAACAATTAGAAGCAGGTAATTACACAGGCAGAATAGAAGCCCAACCCAGCACTGAAAACTCTGCAAACAGCACAGCAGGATGTTTATCTCAAGAGACTCTGCAAGACAGGAGTAAGCTATCAGAAGTAAAAACTGAAAAAGCTGAACTCAGAGCAGAAATGCTAGGGGCTGCCATAGCTGTTATAATCAGACATAGGCGAATTGCTGAGGGTGGTGACAATGCAGATGCTGCCAGACAACCCACAGTGAGGAGATGGAAGAGAGTATACAGGCCCAGGGTCACCTACCACGTGTTACATGAGCTGGAGAAAGTAGAGCACTACAGAGTGAACAGAGACCTCCTGCAGCAAATAGTTGAGCTGTGCAGGCCATGCCTCACACACAGAACCAACAGAGGGGAACCCATCCCAGTGGAAACCAAGGTATGTGTTGGCCTAAGAATACTAGCAACAGGTACCTTCCAGAGACCAACTGGTGAAATGATGGGGATATCACAGGCATCAGCCTCCAGGGCACTTCACCAGTTCCTGGATGCCATGTCAGCACATGTCGGTGATCATGTATATTTCCCCAATGCCCGTGAGGTAGTGGCCAGCAATATGCGTCTCTTCCAGCAAATAGCGGGATACCCTGAGGTACTTGGTGCAATAGACTGCATGCACATATGCATCAAAGCACCAGCCGGTGAGCGGGGTAGGGCCTACATTAACCGCAAGGGTTACCCCTCCATCAACTGCCAGGTCGTGTGTGATGCCCAGGGCATAATAATGAATGTGTGTGTACTGGCTGCCCTGGGAGCTACCACGATTCCCACATCTGGCATTTGACGCAGCTGTACCAATCATTTGCCAGTGGGGACTTCCCACACGGACACCTAGTGGGGGATGCAGGTTATGCACTGGAGCCATGGCTGATGACACCCATCAGAAATGCACACACACCTGAACAAGAATGCCATAATGAGGCACACGCACAAACACATAATGTCATAGAGCATGTGTTTGGGCTGCTCAAGTCATGGTTCCGGTGTCTGGACACATCTGGTGGAGCCTTGCAGTACACACCAACTACATGTACCCAAATGATCATGATATGTGCTATGCTACATAATATGATCTTGTGAAAACAGCTGCAGCAGGACCAGCATAGGGCCGGGCAAAACAGCCCCCCACCATTGCCAAGGCCATCACAGGCAGAGCGTGACTTGGAGGAGGAACAACCTGAGCCTGCCCCAGTAGGCAGAAGGAGGCGTGCCCTGTATGCCCTGGCCTTGGCAAAGAGGCAACGCATAGCACATACAGTGGCTCAGTAGGAACCCTGGGAATGATACCCCCTCCGACTCACTCAAATAATTACATGGATGCCTAAAATGACATGACCTGCTCACACACATGTACAGGGAGTGTAATATGTGCATCCGACAGAGGCAGCCCTGCAGCACCACCTGAGGCATGAATGCCATGTGTCAAGTAATACCCTAGGGTGTATAGACTAGTATGAACCTATGAACCTATGATGATACACATTGTACAGGACACTAATGGTAATCCCAAGTCTTCCTCAACTGATGGTAGGAAGCGTGTTGGGAATTCACACATATGCTCTGGATCACACAAATATCACAAACAGCATACGAAACACATACACATATTGCCAACATGCATCCTGACAGGTGCTGTGCAAAACCCCCCCACAATGAAATGTATCTACCCCAGCAGACTGCTGCCACCTTGACATGATGTCAGCCTTACCACAGGAAATGTACACAAAGAGCAGTGTACAACAACACTGGTTGATGTCAACAAAGATGTTTCCTGAATGGATGCTACGAACCACCACCCCAGAACCATGAGAAGCTTGGTCTGCCCAGCTATGGAAAGGATCAGCATGTACTGCAGACATACGGAAATCGTGGATCTACTGACACCAGACACCACCCAGTGTGGCTGTCTGAAGTTCAGATCATGCCCCTAAACATGTATGGGTCATGTGAAACAGTCATGAAGGCCATTGATGAGGGCAACGTGGTCCACACAGCATAGCTGGACCCTGCAAATGCTGCCATACATTACCCTATGTGTTCATGATAGATATGCCCACCAGCTGACATATAAACACCTATGTCACCAGAGGTGACACAAACCAGACCACGGACAGAACTGACATGGTCAGACATGCCGCAGCCCACTGAAAAACATGTCACATGCAACACATAGTTCACAAAGTCAGTGTGCTAAACAGTCACAGCCCCTAAGGCCAAACACAATGCCTGACACACCCGTAATAGGTGACTCCATAGTCAGACACACTGGCGTCCCACACACCAGACTGAACAAGGATAAGGTCACAGTATGCCGGCTGTCGGGTGCTAAAATCAGCCACATAACACAAGCACTGAGGGCACCCCACAGCAAGTACAATCATGACCCACTCCTTGTCCATGCTGGTGTGAACAACCAGAGATGTACATCCCTGGACTACATGTAAAGAGACATACAGGAGATCTCAGATAAAGTAGCCCAGGCCGGTATGACACTGAACCTGAGCAGTATCCTACCCTCACCAAGAATGATGCCATAACACAGAGACAGAATGATCAGCGTTAATAATTGGCAAAATCACTGGTGTCATACCAAGGTGATCCAATGTCTGTCTGCCTGGAATGACATGCTCAACAAGCCATGCTGCTTTGCAAGGGATGGCCTGCACCATACACCCCTGGGCTTCTGGACATTGGCAAAGGCACTTGCCACCCCCATAGTGCCTTGTATAGGCAAGGCTCAAATTACATACCTTCCATCCTCAAACACAAACATGAAACAAACTAAGGGTAATGCTGCTCCATGCCAGACATGTAGAACTCGAGATACACGCCCTTGAATCTCCACTCAGTATGGAGAACAACGATGTCAGTGCTGTGACTGAAACATGGTTCAAGGCTTGTGACAGCACCCTGCCACTATCAGGTTTTACCTCATATCATGCGTACCGGCCACAAAATGTGGAACTAACCACAAAAGGAGGGGGAGTATCCATATTCACAAAGGATACCCACACCTCCAGGTTGTCGGCAATGCATGAAGCATTGGAGACCATCCAGGTGCAATTTACCATGGGCAAAAATGCTCTACAGTGTGTACCATGCTACACACCACACTCTCAAACTCAGGAACCACACACAGCCTTCATGGAGGCACTGTAGAATATGAATGTGTCTCGAAACAATCATATTGGGTGACTTCCACTACCCAAACATAGACTGGGAATATTATGCAAGCCCTAACACCCTAGGCCAAAGGTACCTGGAGTACATAAACCCAAATGCTATGGAACAACTACTCACCGTACCCACATGAGGAGAAAATATACTAGACCTGATCATCACAAACATGGGGACACAATTCTCCCCACTGGAAGTATATCCCTCATTGGTGAGATCAGACCATGATGTAATCACAATGGAGATACACATCCCGGCCCCACACCACACCCATCAAAAACAACCACAGTGAAGAACTACTCAAAGGGCAACATCACACTTTGCAAGACTGGAGTGGTATCCTTCAAGGCCACCGAGCCAGTGGACACCACAACCCATGCTGCTGAAACCCTTACAAATGCTTACAACGAGCACCTCCGGGAATGCATGGATTAAGCAATCCAAAATATTATCAAGACCCTGTCCACCAAAGGCATGCGGACAGTCTGGTGGACCCCAGCCATTAACAAAACATACAACAAGAGGAGAAAGCTACCACATGACAGAGCTACATCCCTAAAAGGGAAGCCATCTCTGATCATTACAAGTAAACAACTACGATCACTCATAATATCATACAAGGCCACCATTGAGAGAGGAATGGCTAAAGACACAACAGACAATCACATGTCCTTCCTGAGCTATATTAGAAACATGGGTTGAAACACCCAGATATGCTCAGAAGTGGTCAAAACTGATACAGTAATTAATGAACCCACAGACATTCCCAACGTACTGGCAGACAGGTTCAGTGCATATTTCCCCCCTCCCTCCCCCACAAAAGGAGAAACATCTATCCCAGCAGAGTGTAGCCTCACAAACATTACAGATGGCCAGGTGAGAGCTGTCCTCTCTAAAGCAAAAGTAACAGCATCAATGTGACTGTATGCTGTCCCCAGCTGTGTGCCACATGAACTCAATGACGAACCAAACCCACACATAAGGCAGCTGTTTTATCCTAGCCATAACACAGGATACGTACCCAAGGTGTGGCACATGGCAACTGTGGTTCCACTCCACAAAGGCGCTGCTTCTACGGAACCTGTAAATTACCGCCCCATAAGCATGATGGTCCTGCTCTGCAAAGCTAAGGAGAGGAACATAATGGATGTCACAAATAAAGACATGGGGGATCTACAGACATTGGACCCTACCCTATCTGTCTATGTCAAGGGCAGATCCTGCCTCCTGAACTTGTCCAACTTATTTGAAACAGTCACTAAGGCCATTGATGAGGGTAAGGCAGTGCACACAGCCTACTGTTATCATGCAAAAGCTGTCGACACAATACCCCACTTGGGCATCATACAAATGATCACCAGCTAAAATGTAAACCCATATGTTACAAGATGAGTTGCAAACCAGCCCAAGGACACAACACGCAGGGTTGGAATTGCTGGTGCCATGTCAGACTCCAAGCCAGTCACAAGCTGAGTCCCACAGGGCTCAGTCCTCTGCCCCTTCCTGTTTGGCATCCATGTCTGTGATGTACAGGCAAACATAGGGTGATTGTGGCAGACAAGGTTTGCAGATGACTGCAAACTGTGCGCCATATATGATATCCCAATGGACACACACATCCTTCTGAGAGGGCCTCAAGGAAACAGATAACTGGTGCCAGAGCCATGTCCGTAGGCTAAATGCCAGTTAATGTATAGTCATACCCTTCAGGAAGAACATGGTAACCCCAAATTGACACATAGGTGATAATCCACTAATCACGGGAGAGGTCAACAGGGACCTGGGGACCCACGTTGACAGCAACTTCTCATTTGACACTCACATTGCCAGAGTGGTTAGGAAGAAATGCTACATTGCCCACCTGATCATTAAGGGATTCACATCCACATCAGGGGAGGTCATTGTGCCCCTGTATTCTTCACTTATCAAGGCAATGATTGAGTACAACGCCCCAGTCGGAATGTATCATACTTGAAACCTGCAGCAGTTTGAAAGACCCCCAAAAGCCCCTCACCAGAAGGGTACAGTGGCTCAGACATTTGTGATATGCTTCCAACTGATGAAACCCCAGCTCTGTTCAGTCACATACCATCTTCCCAGAGGTGATCTGTGCCAGACATACAAGGCCATGTCCAACCCGGATTAATGGACATGCTCCACCTCCATAACTACAAACCCACCAGAGCCACATGGGCAAGAGTCCTAAACCACAGCACAGATATGAATATGATGTGCTGGAGGGACAGATTCATCAGCCAGAGACTCCACACACTATGGAACGGAGTCACGGTCCATGTGAGGCGGAGCCCCTCACTGGCACTGTTCAATAAGAATCTGGATGGGTGGATGGGAGATCGTAGGTGTACCCTGTGGATCTCCCCTGTGTTACTGCTGGACAGAGGCACAACAAACCAATGTGTATAGATATTCCCAGCCTAAGGGGTGTTGAAAACCACACACAGTCTGGCTAGGCTTGTAAATGTCCCAGGGCAAATAGCCTAGTATGAACCTATGAACCTACACCAGATGGAATGTGCAACCCACAAAGCTTGGTCCTTGGACCCCACCACATCGGTATATATGTCCCATAGGTACAACCCAACATGGAATGACTGTCCCTGAACATGTTTGCAGAGGACTACAAACTGCCCAACATATCTGGCTGTACAGCTGACACAAGCTTCCCACAAAAGAGTCACATAGAAATAAACAACTGGTGCCATAGCCATGTGAGCATGCTAATCCCAGAAAGATGTATAGTCAACCCCTGTGTATATACAGTAAGTGCCCACCAATTACCACAGAGGTGTCAAACCATTACATACCTAAAATGTAATGACAGAACTGGGGACACAAGGTGATAGATATCCTGCATTGGACAAACATGTGGCTGTACTGTTAACAGAAACAATCCATATACCCACCTAATCATGAGGTATGCTGGATCTAGATAAGGGGAGGTAATTGTGGCTCTGTAGTCATCCTGCATTAGTGTAACAATTGACTACATTAGGCCCTGTGGAGTGTACCTCAGCAGACACCCCCATCAACTGTAAAGTCCCCAACAGTACCTCACCTGGAGTATGAAAGAGCATGATCAGATGTCATGTGTTGCCTGATTAAACATAATGCAGCTCCACACAGCTGCCATACTGCCCAGCCAGAGGCAAGCTGTGCCAGATGTATAACGCCATGTCCAAGCTGGAATCAATGAACACACTGCACCTTGTACAATCTGAATGGCAGTGAGCTATGCACATGAGGGTCGTGAAACCCAGCAGTGACATACATAGGTCAAGCTGTACTGCAAGATCCAGATCACAGAAGCCACATCCATGCATGATTACACTCCCAGTACAAGTTAACCATAGAGTCAGTCATTGATTCTCCTCAAGGGAACCTCTGATGAGTGGATTGCAGATGGTCATGTTTACCCTGGTATCAGTGTTTCGTCATGGGTAGACGGAGGCACAGTATACTGGCCATGACATATGTCATGGCAAACACCACCTACAATGTGTGTGGAAGGATAAACACACTGTCCGACTATCATTAGAAATGGCCAAGGGCACATCCCTAGTGTTTGCCAATGTACACCTATGTTGTGGAATACACTACCAATGTTGGACAAGCCTGTTGTAAGTAGTTCATATCTGAACATAATGCAACATGGTCAGATGTGCACAACTGAACCCTAACCAGGCTTTTGTGCTCACTATGGAAATGTAAAGAAGTGATAGGACTACAGCCAAGGACACTGTCCACCACAGTGAAAGTACTGAACCTGTACACTATACAGTACTACTGTGTTATGTCAGTGTGAACGGATGTTGACAACTGTATGCAAAGTATCCCATGCAAACCCTGCAGGCACAGCATAATCCCTGTGTTGTTCACACACAAAGCAGTTGGACAGTAACTACACAACATGACACACAACACACAACCATATACAGGAGATATCTGTTGATGTTCACACTCATCCACAAATGTGATGGGCTGCAGAGTTCAACATATGGAAAGCTCACACTGGGCATGCTCGCACACTTAGATAAATGAGACATATGTCAGACAACATGCCATGGGAAGTCTGAACTGGGCATGCTCACACACTTAGGCCAAATATCTGTTTTGCATGTGGCCACGCATATCTGGTATTTGTACGTGTTAGTCCAGGAAACTACAACAGCACAGCAATCTGCCCAGTCCTCACAGTTAAATGACCACAGAAACATATGTAATATAGTGGATCCTCCCCATATGCAAACATCTACCACAGATACACAAGTTGTTCATACAAATAGGGAATGCTATGTCAATATAGACCTGCAAACACTGCTATCAGCACCAAATAATGTGCATCTGACAATGAAACATATGGGTGTAGGGGTCAAGACTAGGCTGTATGCCCTAGGGAATGACAGCTTAGCCAGAGTGTGTGTGTGTGGGTGAATGGGGTTGGTGTGTGTGCAAGTCTGTGTGAGGGAAATGTCCCTATTATCAACTGTGAAAACATACTACAGGATGCACATTCCCCTTTCTAAACACTGATGATGTCAGCACTCTATAAGTATATTAGGAGAAGGGAAATCTCCCAATAATCCATATAGCATGCTCTGCTAATGTGTTTGTCTCTAGTCTCATAACATGGTTAGGTAGAGGTTTGAATCTGGAAAATGATGAGTGTGTGTAAATATGGGTTGGTGTGTGTGTACGTCTGTATGGAAAAACATCCCTTTTTGGCAACTGTGCAAACACACTACAGGGTGCACATTCCCCTTTCTAAACACAGATGATGTCAGCATCCTCTAAGTACATAAGGGGAAGGGAAACCTCCCAGTAATGCAAATAGCGTGCTCCACTAATGTGCTTGTCACTAATATCATAACATACGTAGATAGGGGTTTGAATTCTGCAAATGTCAAGTGTTTGTGTGAGGGGGGTTAGTGTGTGTGCAAATTGCTGTGAGTAAAATGTGCCTTTTGGCAACTGGGAAAGCACAGTACAGGGTGCACATTCCCCTTTCTAAATACTGATGATGTCAGCACCCTATAAGTACAGCAGGAGAAGGGAATCCTCCCAGTGATGCAAATAGTGCGCTCCGCTAATGCGTTTGTCTCTCGTGTCATAAAATAGGTAGGTAGGGACTTGAATCCAGCAAATGTCAAGTTTGTGTGAGGGGGGGTAGTGTGTGTGCAAATTGCTGGGAGTGAAATGTGCCTTTTGGCAACTGGGAGAGCACAGTACAGGGTGCACATTCCCCTTTCTAAACACTGATGATGTCAGCACCCTATAAGTAAAGCAGGAGAAAGGAATTCTCCCAGTAATGCAAATAGCGCGCTCTGCTAATGCGTTTGTCTGTAATGTCATAACATAGGTAGATAGGAGTTTAAATCCTGCAAATATCAAGTGTTTGTGTGAGGGGGTTAGTGTGTGTGCAAATTGCTGTGAGTAAAATGTGCCTTTTGGCAACTGGGAGAGCACAGTACAGGGTGCACATTCTCCTTTCTAAACACTGATGATGTCAGCACCCTATAAGTACAGCAGGAGAAGGGAATCTTCCCAGTAATGCAGATAGCGTGCTTTGCTAATGCATTTGGCTCTAGTGTCCTAACATAAATAAGTAGGTGTTTGAGACCTGTATGAGGAATGTGTGTGTGTTTGGATGTGGCGACTCTGTGTGTGTGCAGTTTTGTATGACAAACATGTACCTTAATTCAAGCAGCGGATCACACTACAAGATGCACAGTACCCTTTCCAAACAGTGATGATGACAGCACCCTATACACACAGCATGAGAAGAGACAACTGCCAGTACTCAGTACAGTGCAACATGCCACAGTGACACACACAAGTGCCGGAACATATTTAGATAGTGTTTTGAAACCTGCAGGTGGCAAGTGTGTGGATGTGGGGTGTTTCTGTGTGTGCATGTCTGTATGAAAAACATGTTAGTTGTGGTGAGCAGGAAATCACACTACCTGATGCACATTACCCTGTCAAACTACTGATGTTGCCAGCACCCTATAGGTACAGCCAGAGAAGAGGAACTATGTAGTAATCAAAATAGTGCGCTTTGCTAATGTGTATCTGTCACGTGTCCTGACTTAGTTATGTAGAGGAATAAATCCTGCAAATGGCAAGTGTGTGTGTGTGTGGGGGGGGTAGTAGGGTGTGTGTAAATGCAAGTGTGACAGAACAGATCCATTTGCCAGATACTACAATACAGCAAATGCTGCATATTCCCACAGTAAACATAGGGGATGTCACCACAATATCAGCACAGCCAAACAGTGTTAGTTGGCTAGTAATGGCGATAGTGCGCTCTGCTACTGTGACCATTACCATTGTCAAGGTACACATAGGTATGTTTTGGTAACACACAACTGCCACGTGTAGTTGTATCACACAGTATGACCTTGTCTGGGTCTTTGTACATAACGATGCATGCCATTGCCTAAACCAGCAATGGCATTGCACACATGATGTATGTGTGTGATGTGACACATACACATAAATACCTGTGCCATGCAGTAGTTAGCATGTCTGACACATGCCTCAGGTGGATAAATGTTATTTGCAATGTATACCAATATGACTGTGTCTGACTGTGCAGGGTCCGCACGCGGTATGTGTTTATACAGTGTGGGTGTATATGGTAAAATAGCTACAGCAGGGGATACAAATCTGGTCTGGGCCATGTAGTGTACATGTGGTCGATGTACAGGTGCTGCATGTTCCCACCTGTTGTGGTAGTGGTAACATGTCATTCCACTGCAATTCAGTGACCTCATGCTGTGAACCCTTCAACTACTGTGTTGTAGCTACAGTAATGCTCATGCACAATGTGTGGCTGGATGCAGTACAGCCATATAAACACAGTCCTTGAGACTGTCATATTGCCAGTGTTGTTATGGAGGATAGGTGTTCTGCCTCTGTATGGGAGGGTAGTGTTTGCCAGGCTATGAACCAGATGGCGGTCCGACACACTGTTAGATGCACATGAGTAGGCCCTGATGCTTTGTGCTGTGCCAACAACCTGGATGTGTGTGTATCTGTGGTACCTTGGGATACCACCCACCTGTCCATGTGTGTTACACATGTAGGGGATGACAGGCATGGTATGGGGCATAAACTGTCAGTGATGGGTAACACCTGTGAGCTATGAAGCAGGACTCTGGAACTGCACAGACATTGCAGTTTACCGTGCTGTGGACAGTGTCCGGTGCATGCATCTTCCACTGTACACAGCTGTTGTTGTGTAGCAGCACTGTTAGTGTCCTAACCTGTGTGATACCCATGGAGGTGGCTATGTAAACCATGTCCTGCAGCATATGGCAGTATGTATGTACCAAGGAGCTTTGCCATTATACATGGGGCCATGGGTGTCACATGCAGGATGACCCCTGCTCATCCATGTGGCTTCCCTAGTATGTCAGCACACATTGACAGCCAGCGGATACCCTATGAATGACATTGGAGACTGAGCATAATGTAGAGATACAACACCCTTCCCACATATAGTGGTAGCATACCAGGTGAGGGTATGTTGGCCAACAAAATCAAGCTGATACTGGCCTGTGCCACTTGCTGAGAGAACCATTCCATGTTTCCTATCATGATTGGTCATGAGACGGGGTAAGCAATAGCATCAGCTGATGTTATCAGGTACTCGGCAGGGAGTCGATCAGCAGACAGTGTAGTGGGATTTACTTTCCAAATTAAGGTAAGGTGAAGTGAAGTGGCGACTGTCTGCCAGCTGAACACAGGTAGGGGTCTAGGTGTGTTACTGTCAGGAGCAGTGCAGCTCGGAGTTAGATGGCTAGCTAGGGCTTGAAATGTCTCAGTAAAGAACAGGTCATAACTATCAGAAACATCTTCACAGGTTTATCAGTAGTAGCAGCAGGGATTGTGGTCAACATGTGTCCAGGATGTAGTACATTTGTAATGCCACATGACAGGGTATGGCATTACTGTGTTCAGAGTGCTTAGTCCCCAGATTGGCTGTGTGGTGCCATCCCACACATGTGATGTACGGCCATAGCCACGGGTGATGGCTGACTGCATACATGCGGCGGCTGTGAGATTGCCACATGACTCACATAGGTTCATAGGTTCATAGGTTTATACTAGGCTATCTGCCCTAAGGCATTTATAAGCCTAGCCCAAAGTTTTGTGGCTTACGCCACCCCTTATGTTAAAAAATACTGTGCCCATTAGTTTGTTGTGCCTCTGTCCAGCAGTGACACAGAGATGATTCCCGGGGTAAACCTATGATCTCCCATCCACCGGTCAAGATTTCTCTTGAACAGAGACAGCGAGGTGCTCTGCCTCACATGGACTGAGATTTTATTCCACAGCATAGGGCGTCTCTGGGTGATAAATCTATCCCTCCAGCATGTCCTATTTATATCCGTGCTAAGGTTTAAGTTGCTTGCTCTAGTGGATCTGGTGGATTTGGATTTTTTGAGGTGGAGCATGTCCATTAATTCCGGGTTGGACATGGCCTTGTATGTCAGGCACAGGTCACCTCTGAGCAGACGGTATGCGACTGAATAGAGCTGGAGTTTCTTCAGTCTGGCAGCATATGACAGATTTTGGAGTCCCTTTATCCTTTTGGTGAGGAACTTTTGGGGTCTCTCCAATTGCTGCAGGTGTCAGGTGAGATACATCCTGAATGGGGCATTGTACTCGATCATTGGTCTGATAAGTGAAGAGTACAGGGGAACAATGACCACACTTGATCTGGATGTGAATCCCTAAAACATAAACCACAACTGGAACATAGAGGTGATTCACATGTTACCTTTGCACATGCTACCCTAGTAGTGTGATTGCCATGGTGAGTACCAACACATAGGGCCAATGGGAACAACATACTGAAGGTGTTTATGTGTGGGTGTGCCTCTACCATGTCATAGCACTGCCGTATATGACTGCACATGTGGGTAAATGCCAGGTAAGACATGTGCAATATGTCACAGGCAACATACGTGCATACTGGACAGACAGTGGCATTCTGTCATGTGTACTGGTGACATACATATCTTATGCTATGCAGATGTCAGTAGGTATCTACAGAAGCACTGTAACTCTGCATTGTATGTGTAGGCAGTGTTCCAGGTAACCCCACGCAAACATGCATGCAAACAATGGTAAAGTAAGCAGGGTTGGAAGTAGTGCATTGTACAGCAATGAAGGGGTAACAATAACAGTAAGTAACAATGCTGATATGTAGACACTATCAACATGTACCCAGGAGTACACAGCGCAGATGCCCATGGTAGAACTGATATAATGTCATAGTTAGTTGTGAATTGGATTACATTGGTACCGCACACATATCTACATGCGCAAACATCCACATTGCATAGTCATTGTGGGCAACCCAACAACATCACTATACATGTCCACCATTGCATATCAGTAGTTGCGTTAGCATACCCCCTGTGCTACCCCTGTATGCGGCTATCTGTAGTCAACCTTACTACCGGCATGTGATGACGCTCAGTTGGTACACTTTGGTTAGTAGTATGGGTGCAGATAACAATTCAGGACATTCATACAGTTGCTGCAGCAGGAATGCTGGGATATACACACAATCATAGTGGCACACTGTACTGTTACCAACATGTTACTACTTATACACATCTATGTAGTCACCCTGTGCATCAGCAATGTGTTTACCTTTTCCCGCACTGATGTTGTAGCATGCAGGAGGTGGCACAGTGTCATCATATGCACAGGGTGTGAATTAGGTATGCCCAAGCCAGCCACTGATACCACCAATTGACATGTGTGTGTATGTGTGTTTGTGAGGGGCAGCAGTACAGGGTGGTGCAGTGTTGGTGCAGTGTGTGCATGTATGTGTTCACCCTAGGTGTTACAGTTTTGCAAGTGTGTATGCACGCACACAGTTCCACATCATGGCTGCCATGTACAGGGGTTTGTGGACAGCCACAGACTGCACCTGTCAGGTCATACAGATCAGTGTCTGTGGGCATGGACATGGTACCTGTGCCTGGCAGGGGTGCTACGGACCGTATCCAGTACTAAGCCAGACTTGGTACTGTCATCAGAAGTGGGTGTGTGTTGACTGGACACAGGTCCCTGTTGGGACTGTCCAGAGCTACGTGCACATGGTCTCCTGGGGTGTTCTGATGACAGCACAGACCCAGCATTGCTGGGGCTGCTGCTGGCACTATGGGGGCGTGCACGAGCCTGTTGTTGTCTGCGCCGACTGCCAGCTGTTGCTGTTGCCAGCATACGGCCACGTCGACACCGCAAATGCCCACCATCACCCTGGCTCATGGACATCTGGTTGTGGAACTGCTGTAGTATGTCCCCACAACGTCTGTCTATGACATCTTTGACATCTGTGAAATTACGGATAGCATCCACAATGTCACGCATACTGTCTGTCATGGCTGTGCGGCATGCTCTCAGCTCCCTCAGACCCTGTCTGGTGTACCTTTCCATACACGCCTGTGCCTGCATAACACT
Source organism: Protopterus annectens (assembly GCF_019279795.1). Taxonomy (NCBI): domain Eukaryota; kingdom Metazoa; phylum Chordata; order Ceratodontiformes; family Protopteridae; genus Protopterus; species Protopterus annectens. The sequence goes on from NC_056731.1 coordinate 4,623,543, forward strand.
CCAAAACATAGCTGAGGATGACATACCTCTTTGGGCACGTCGGCCAGAGGCAGTACGCCCATGGATGCTCCCACGAGAACCCATGGGCGACTGTCTGTGTGTTACCATCGGAAGACCCTGCCCATGGCTGCTTTGTGGGGATGCATGTGCCACAGGTACCACATTACCCTAGTCTATGCCCACTGTATCCTGTCCATCACCTAGGGACAATGGTGACAAAGGATGTACTGGCAGGATGACTGTGCACATTGATGGGGTTGACAGCTGTGTACTGTCAATTGGCTGACCAATGGCAGACCCAGACACACCTTCCTGTACCATTACACAAATATCTTCATTACCAGTATCAGTGGCACAAGATTCAGGTTCCCTGTTGCAGGTCACCAGAGCAGCACCAGAACCTGAGGGAGGAAGACAGGAAACACAGATTACAGTCTCAAGACATATTTGCCAGTGATGCACTTCAATACAAATGCACACATGGACACATGCACACATGGACACATGCACACATGCACACATGGACACATGCACACATGCACACATGCACACATGGACACATGCACACATGCACACATGGACACAGGCACACATGCACACATGCAGACATGCACACATGGACACATGCAGACAGGCACACATGCACACATGCACACATGGGCACAGGCACACCTGCACACATGCACAGCCCACAGTATACACACAGAGCACTACTGAGTTACACTACTGTTACTAGCATTATCAGGACTATTATAGGTATTGTTAAACACACTCACCAGCATGGATGGCCTGCCTTGCTGTAACCCCAGAGGGACCTGCAAATATGATGAGAGTAATAGTGGGCACAACTGTGCCATTGTTATTGCATATAATACAGTGCAGTACTACACCAGTTGCCTTTCACACATCAGCCGGTCATAATGCCAGTCTCACACATGGACAGTTACATACTATGATGACAGATACATACCGCAGACACACCTTACGCATGCATAAACTAACAGTCTACAGAACAGTCAAGTGTACATATGGCATCTTACCTACACGCTCCATGTCGTGCTGCTGTGTGGATCCAACCTCCATCATTATGCATGTGTACTGCTGTCGCTCTTCTGGGGCTGGATCCACAACACTTAGGAGTAGCCCCCCCAGTCTGGTGAGGGGGGGATGTGTGGCCACCCCACCCCCTATAACAACCTGTTGCCTGCGGATATCTGCTGCATGCTGGCGGACATTTCTGATTAAATCACTGCAGTGATGTTGTACCTGCTCATATGTCCTATTATGTGTGCCAATATCATTTACCCTGCAGACAAGGTTTTGACACAGTGCAGACCTCTCCTGCTGATTCTGACTTGTGCGTGAAAACAGGATGTCATAGTCACTCACCAGGCTCTGGTGGATCTCTTCGTCCTCCGCAGCAGAGTAGGCGGAATTCCGCAGACGCGCCATCTCCTGGAAGAGAACACAAACACGATATCAGCAGAGTATGTCAGCAATATATGGTACACATACTATACATGTTACTCATGTGTACTGATATACTACTTCTCCCATATGTTGCATGTGTGTGTGTCATGGGGGATATGCAGGTAATGGCCGGATATGACTGCTCAGCCAACACTTGTGCAACAACACCTGCCACATTCCACACAACACAGTAGCATACCCCATCGGTCAGCTCACACTGACAGGTGCAATACACAACCCCACTCTGGGGGTTCATCCCGAGGTACTGTATGTGTGTCACCATCCACCACTGTGGTGTGGACACACGTTACTCAGCCTGGATATACATATCCCACCAACACCACCAGCACAGTACACTACCTTGATATGTATGTAATTAGACAGTTATTCACATGTTGGGACTGAGATGGTATCCATGCAGCACACTGGACCAGTGAAAGCCACAACCCACACTGCTGACACGTCTGCGAATGGTTAACATGGACATGCCACAGATTGCATGGAACCTGCACACATGTCAAACACAGACACTCTGCACAAATGTTAGACATCATGTCCAGTGGACACCAGACAGAGGAAGATTGTATAACAATAGTGGGAGGCTACTGCAGCACACAGCACATTCACATTGAGGTAAGGCATCTGTGGTCAGCAGTGGTACTACGCTACAGTCTGTTATAACAACGGCCATGCCCTACTCTGGCTGGGAAGTGTCCACAAACACTATGGATGACCACAAGCCCTTCAACAGTTATGTTACACATATGGACCAACTGGCTCAGATAAGCTCTGTGTTACTACACACCTACTTAACATTCACCAAACACACAGATATTGGCAACAGTCTTGCAGACAGGTTCGGTGCACATATCCACCCTCATTGTCCCCCACCAGTTGAATTAGTTGTCACAGCTGTATGTAACCTCCCTATCATCTCACATGTCCGGGTGAGGCCCGCCCTCATTAATGCAGAACACACAGCATAACTGTGACCTCATGGTATCCCTGGATGTGTGCTACCTGCACTCCAAGAGGACATACACCGCATATAACACTAATAAATTATCTTGGATGTACTACAGGATATGTACCTGGACAGTGGCATACAGCGACAGTAGTCCCACAACACTCAGGAGGCACCTTGATCAACCCTGGGTAATTCAACATCATATGCATAACTGGGATGGTCTGCTAAACTATGATATTATGCAGTATGGGTTGCATATGCAGTGATATCGGGTACCTGCAGACACATACTCCCAGCCACTGTGTCTTTGTGATGGGCTGATCTAGCCTTTTGAACATGGCTGACCTTTCAATGCGGTAACTAGGGCCATTGCTGAGGGCAATGCACAGACAACTGCTGCCATGATCATGGCCTAACACTGATTGACATGTGATGTATGGTCATCCCCTTTTGGTGGAACTACATACACACAACATATCACATGGACATACCTATAGATACAGACCTATGACACATTTGGAGCGTTCACAGTAAACACACTATTAACTTGCTACTTTGCATTACCTGTGTTTGTCTCAGCTGTTGGTGTTTCACCTTCTACTGCTTGCTGCTGCTGCTTCCAGTTCTGTAAAGCTACAGTCAGTATTATTTTTTTTTCAGGTTCACTCACGTTCTTACAGTCAGAAATGTTTTATTATCAGATTCACACACTTGCTTACAGTCAGAAATTTTTTTTTCAAGTTCACTCACTTGCTTGCTTGCTTTCTGTATCACGGTTATTACTTCACATTGCTGCAATGAATGTATTGCATGTGTGGAGTGTTAGTACTGGATGCTTTTGTAGGTATATGCATAGGTCCATGTGATGGCTTCTGCACCAATTGTAGGACAGCATTTGCTAATTGCATACAGCCAGTTGTGGACTGATTGCAGTTCTCACTGTGATTGCAAGTAAGTCCTATAAAAGGGTATGTGAGATAGGCATTGCCCTTTCAGATTGTACGGGCGGGGACCATGCTGGTATGCTGTGGACGGTGTTCTGTGAGTGTAAAGGTTAGTATCTCTCTCATGATTCAGGCTGTGTTGCTGATTCAATTTGCTCCATTCCTCTCTCCTGTTCCCTGTAGTATGTTTGTATGCATAATGACACCTACAACTATCTTTAGATATGTATTCATATATATATATATATATATATATATATATATATATATATATATATATATATGTGTACATATACATACATTTCTATATGTACATTAGCTTACATTATTACCTACAAGCTAACAACTAGCATGGCTGTATCTGTTCACACATTACTATTATTGGAATCCAGTAATTATGACAGTAAAAGTCTACATGGTATGCTTTGGGTACTACACATCCTATATTCCCTTTATATTCATCCCTACTATTACATGTTATATGTATTTTAGCACAATGATCTTGTAAGAGAGTCATGGCTTAGTGGTAGGTCATACAGCCTAGTGTTGCCAAGGTCCTGGGTTCGGGACTGGCAGTGGGATTTTATTTTGCTTTCGAACTGAGTACAGGACCTGTCAATCAAAGTGCCTAAGGCACTTTTAAGCAGTTAAAACCAGGTCTGCGCTGGTTTGCGTGGAGTTCACACATGCGCACTGGCATTGAGCTCCACTCACACACTCGCACACCCGCACTATTTTCTTTGAAAGAAAAGAAAAAGGAGTGACAGGAAAGTGGTGAAAAAGGGGTCACTAAGAGGGTAAGACAGTAGGGAAACAAGCTTGGGATTTGCAGGAGGGATGTAGGTAAGGCCCATAGATGCCCATGCGATTATCAGCAACAGCTGTGCATTTGTATGTAATTTGGTGTGACATTTTAAACCTTCCACCCCTGAGAGAGGTGTCAGGACAACATTAATACTTGTTGTATGGCCAATTGTAATTGACAGTTTCAATGTCCAGCGGACATGTGTGCAACATGGGCAGCTATGTATAGGGCGTAATATTTTTGTGGGTACAGAGTGCACTTTTTTTTTCAGGTGAGATTGGTATGTCAGGTGAAGGAAGTCGGTATAGCTGGGGAGGTAGGTTGGGTAGGTTAACAGACAAGACAAACAAGACGCATACAGGGGCGGTGTATGACACGTGTGGGGGGGTTACACAACTGACGGGGATGGAGGTTGGGATATCCAGAGCCCATGAGCCCACAGATGGCAACAGTGGAACTGATATCCCCACCCATAGGCAGTTGCCACTGTTCCTTCACTGCCCAGGACGGGGCTGTGCTGGGGGCTGTGCAGGTGGGGCAATGGGCATGCCCGTGAGCTGTGCCACCCGGGCCTCAAGCTGGCATAGGGGCCCAAGAACAGAGTCCTGGATCTCCCTTCGCACCACAGACTGGACACCTTGGAGGGTGAGTGGACGATCTCCTCCGGCCACGCTTGCAGATGGAGGATGAGCCCCATCCCCTGCAGCGCTTCCACCCACAGGTGGCACAGGGCCACTGGAGGAGGATCCAGCCTGGACACTAGTGCCAGCTGCACTCGCCAGATGAGGTGGGAGAGGTGGGTCCGCTGGAACCCGCCTTCCCAAGCGTTCTATGTTTGGCAATATGTCATGTCAGTTTGGGTTAGTAGCATATCATACCATTCAAATTAGTTGTAACAGCATGCATTAGTGTTCCCATTAAATAAACACCCAGATATTAACACCATTAAACAGCAAGCATATCGCATGCATAATTTGAACAGCAATACACAGTCAAACAACATGCATGGTTGATTAATGGCAACAGGCCATCAGGTTTGCAGGTATGAACAGGGCAGATGCATCAACGGACATGCATATATTTATAAACCAACAGGACAAATGTCCAGGGGTATTGATTGTGTTTGCACATACCATTTACACGTTGAGTATATTAGATGCAGTTATAGGGTGGGGTGGAGAAAAAATATTAACACCTTCATAACAAATACATATGCTGTACATTTGTGATAGCTGCAGATATATACACAATTCTGTTATAAGTACAGTTTCTTATATGATAACTACTTCAATTTGATGCTAGGACTGTTACTGATACATCACTATACAAGTTATTATGGCTTTGCTCAGCTACATCATCCTGCTACATTTTGCTGACAGAGCAGGAGACAACTGTGGATGTTTAGTATGTCAGACAATCATTCATACTATCTGCAATTTGTAGACTGTGAGCACCATATACAGATTTTGGGTTACACATTCCAGATGCAGACACACTTTCATCAGGTTATGATGTTCAGTTTTTGCTTCTCACATGCATTTAGTTCTGTACTGACTGACTGCAGTATATTTATTCCAGAGTTATTACTACTTTATTTGTGGATACATGAACCTTTCTCACACTCTCTCACATCTTGCTATTTTACATTTCAGGATGGTATTTCTAGGCTGTATTAACATGTTATACCTGTGGTTATTACAATCCTTTCCAGCAGCCTCACTTCTGTCATGTTTCAGTATTTCAACAGGGGGATATATCTCACATGTGCTTTACTCAGCTTCTGCAGCTGTACTCTTCAGCCTACTGCAGGTTGTAAACTATTTTATTACAGGTGGGACATCTATATTACAGACCATTTATGTCTGTCTATTTTATTTTCAGTTTTACTTACATACTGCAAAACACTTTTCTAATGAAGCAATACCTGCACACTTACACTTGTTACTTGCACGTTTTATTACTTATTGACTACACTGCACTCTTCTGCTAACTGCCATACTTTCAGATTTCTTTACAGTTACTAGGTGAGGGTTACTGACCTGCCTGGTGGCGCAGACGCACCAGCCTGTCGGCATGGGCCCTGCGGTTCGCAGAGCGGACACCTGCAGCTGTAATACAAAAGAAGTAATATTGGAATACACATCTCCATAATATCAGCTAGTTGAATTCCTTACATACATAGTAAAATGTAACTTACTCAGTAGTGGGGCGTTGGGCATTTGCCGGGCCACCTGGATCCATTGGTTCAGTAGGTCCTGCTTGCATCTCTTCAGGTCCGCATGGTGGTGACGAACCTGCTCACCAGTCCGAGGAATACCAGTGGCACTGGTGAGATTATGAGCCAACCGGTCCCACGCCTCAGCCCTGTACACTCACCATGAGACCTCTCCCTGCATGAGTTGGGCCTCATGATGATGGACTAGGAGCCAGACCATGTATCTGGACTTCTCAATGCCCCACCACTGTGCTCGAAAGCAACTTCCCTCCCCTACTCCACTCATTCTGCCTGCAGGTCAGTTCTACAATCGTTTATGCTGTGTATTCCCACCTATGGGGCTTATATATGCAGTTTTTCCCACACATTTCTATGATTGGCCATTTTGGAATTGTATCAACTTCACAGAAACTGCTTTATCATGCTCCACTTTCTATTAAATCCTATATATATGCTATTACTGCATTTCTAGGGTCTGCTGTCATGGCTTGGTGGTTCAGTATCTTGACTCTAGAGCATGGTATGCTGGGTTCGAATCTGGCCACTACTTTTTATGACTGTCTAGACAGGCTGAGGGGTGTGTATGTGTAAAGGCAGTTTTGATACAGCTTGCTCAACGATGCCCGTGGGTTAGCTTGTTGGTGCGGTGCATAGCTCTGTGAAAACGGGGTGCGCTGGTTTAAAAATTATTTGGCTACTAGCACACATATTACACTCAGCACAGCTAGGAGCACACAATTTCAGCGTGTTAAACCAGTGCTCAGCTATGGGCACTTATTTTGCACCCGTTGAACCACTGCTCACCTACGGGCACTCTGACTCAACTTGTTTGACTGCAGCTTAGCTATGGGTACATTTCACATTTGTTTTCATCTTGCATTACTTCACAATATATGGCCCATTTCATTCCATTTTACATAAAATCTAATTTTATATGTGTACATATATGTCAGGGACTTGTTTTGTGCTTATTTACAAAAAAAAAAACTTGATGTTGGGGAGGCTCGAACCTTGCCTGCTCTTCAGACAAAGTCACTACCGCTACGCTATTGCTTTTTGGCTTACTTTGCATATTTAGTTCTTATATCGTTTTCCACTGACTGCTAACTGCAGCCGTGCTGCAGGCACACCCGCGCAAACGAGCGCACCCACAAGCAAACATTTACACGGTTTAAAAAAAGAATAAACTATTTTCATTTCTATATTTTATGTTCATGGTCTGTGGGGGCATGTGTTGTGTTGTATTTATTCACATTTCCATGGCCTCTCTCGTGGGTGTTTACTTTCAGACATTTTAACCTTCTAGGGGTGTGTCCGCTTGCAGGGCTCGGCCTACGGACACGCCCCCTACTGTCTTACATGGACCGTGTAAGCCTTAGGTGTGATTCAGCATGCCTCATGCATATGCATGACATGCTGACATCACACAGTTTAACTGCAGCCTCCGTGTAAGAGTTATAACTCTTATACGGAGGCTTCGTGAATCTTGCCCAATATCACAGCAGCTTAAAGTGAAGCAGGTTTTGGAAAGCAATTATAAGACTGTTAATTTGCATTATACTTCATATTGTATTTTCTTTGTCCTTATATTACTATGTTGTTAAATTGCTCCTTCATGTACCAATTGCTCATAATAAGCAGAGTATTTTATATATTGTATGTAATATTTCCTGCTTGTGAATTGAAACTGAAATAAAAATTAAATAAAAAAAAAAAAATAATACTTCTTGCATTCTTATCAGATAAAGGAGAATTAATGGTTTTAAAATAATTCACTTTATTAATTAACCCTGTAGAGGCAACAATTGTATCAATTCTAGTTTGTGACCCATATGCATAATGTGTGAAGAACAATTAGTTATCTTCTACTTTTACTATTACATCATTACTAATCCAGCTGTTTAGTGCTTTAGCTAATGCTAGAATGTTAGCTTTTTTATGTTCACTTGTATCTTCTTTACTAGATATGCAGTTAAAATTCACTGCTAAATTAAACTATCCTTTCAATAACTTTGTAATAAGTTTAAGTGATCTTTAGTCACTCCTGCACGTATTCCAAGGATCCAGTAAAAATCAGAGTTTGTAATTATATGTAAGCAATAACAAATGTATACATATCTTTGGGATCATTAATGGATTCCATGACCCTAGGAATTATAGTAGATTTTTGCAAAAGGGGAGGAATTATAGTAGATTTTTGCAAAAGGGTAACAGTTCCTCTACTCTTTTTAAAATAAACAGATGATGACATTTCATAACCTAAGTTATTTGAATATTCTATATATTTATCTATCAGGTAAGTCCCTTGCAAGAATATAATGTCTCCTCTATTTTAATTTTAGATATCTCATTAATGATTTCCTGTTGTTACCATTATTTAACCCATTTACAATAATAGATAATAGATTACAACTATCCATACTGCATATTTTAAGAGATAATATGACACATTTATCCACCATATTAATGTGGTTGTATATGCCAATAATGCATTCTCCAACAATATCTTAGCATTCCATATTTTTTGAATTGTCTTTTCTACAAGCTAAACTACTAAAAGCCATAAATAAAGCAGAAAAAAATTTTTTGCATTTGTTAACTGGGATGGTCTGACTGGATACAGGTCAATTTTCAGTGGAGGCCCAGGGAGAAAATCTCCACATGTGGATAGGTACAGAAGTGTTAACAGTAGCAGTTTTATATAGTTACATATACCCCGGGATTCATGAAGCTTGCGCCAGGTGCACGCATAGCGTAGGTGATATAATGCCAAATATGGCCGCCGAGCAATTCAGGTATGATCCAATTCCATGTGCACTACTGGCATACACCAGATCTGTGCAGCCCCTGGTGTAAGTATGCTAATCACCCCATGTGCAGTGTGGCACCATGCAAATGAAGGCATATAGCGATGCATGAAGTGGTGCAGGCGTAGCGTAAGCCCACGGAAATGTAAACCAAAAAAAAAACGGTTTACATTTTCCCAAACAGAACATCGGAGCAATGGAAGAGGGCCAGACCCAGGTATCACAATGTTAACATATGCCAATGGTGAAATACACAGACAATGGCACAAGAAAAGATGCACAACATGTAAATAACAACATTTAATGTCATGTCCACAGTAACAGCAGAACCGCAGGACATGTGTGCGGAAGGTGTAACATAAAGAAATAATATAATATAAAATTGCATCGTAATAGAAATCACGTTTACAGCATAATACACAATGGTATGCATGGAACACCACAACCAAGGTGCAAGGGTTGCTAAGGGGTCGCGTCAGTCTTCGGTGCAGAAGCTATGAATTAGTAGTCAATGCCATGCAAATGAGGCAGATAATACTGAATCGCAAATGTCCCGCCGGAGTAAGGTTATACCACAGGGCGCAGCGGTATAACACCGAGGAGTGACTCAAAGGAGATACATGACATCAGCAGAGGGGTGTTCCACCGTAGCAGTAAGCACATTGGAGCATAGCAAACCTGGCCTGTCCGTCACTAAGCAAAGCTGCAGGACAGGGGTGGGGAGGAATCGTTTAGCTGAGAGCACACATTGCGCGCAAAAGTGCATGTGTATGAGGATGACAACGTTCCTAAAACCCAGTAATGTGACACACGCGCCACAAACAATAGCAGAAACAGGAAGGTGAGAGGAAGAATATAAGGAAATGCGGAAGAAGGGTAATTGGAGTACTAATGAGCAATCAACACCAATCAACCCACGAAGGCCAATCGACGGCAGCTGACAACTCTGCATGCAGAAACCTGCAAAACATGATAGGGGAGGCATATGAATGCAAAGAAAGTAGGGGAGGTAGCGGATTGCAAAGATAGGAGACCTGACACAGCAGAGCAAAGCAAACTGGCAGCAGACTGGCAGTAGCACACAAAACGCATGATATGCCATGTCCATGAAAGTACAAATGACAGTACTCTGCAGGATGCACACCAAAAAATGGTAGGTGCAATGCACAGAAATTGTAAGGGAAGGTCAAAAGGTAATCCATGGCAGGCAAAAGTAATTCAACACCAAAGGCACCACAATTGTAGTTCCAGCAGTAAAACACAGAAGATAACCTGTAGCTACGACCGTACAAACACACCCTATGACATCATCGGTGTGCACAGCACAATAGTATAAAGTGTGAATGCACACAACACACACCCGTGTATTCCCAAACACCACACCATAGGTGTAAACACATGGGGAACTTTTAAAATGTACATGTTGGGAGCTGCCATAGCTGTGATCCATCAGCATGTGTTAGAGACTGACGGTGTTGTGGAGGAGGATGCCGACAACCACCGCAGGCCTCGGAGGAGAAGGAGAGTGTTCAGACCAAGGGTAACCTACCAGGGGCTACATGACCTGGAGATAGTAGAGCATTACAGGGTGGACAGGGACATCTTGCAGCAAATAGTGGAGCTGTGCCGGCCACGCCTGAGAACAAGAAACAACAGAGGGGAACCCATCCCAGTGGACACAAAGGTATGTGTAAGCTTGCGAATACTGGCCACAGGTACCTTTCAATGGCCAACTGGAGATATAATGGGCATCTCACAGGCATCAGCATCCAGGGTACTACACCAGTTCCTGGATGCCATGTTACCACATGCCAATGAGCAGATGTACTTCTCCAGATCTCAGGAGGAGTTGGCTAGCAATATGCACTACTTCCACCATGTGGCACAATACCCGGAGGTACTGGGTGCAATAGACTGCATGCACATACAAATCAAGTCCCCACCCGTTGAGCAGGGTAGACACTACATAAACCACAAGGGATTCCACTCCATCAACTGCCAGGTCGTGTGCAATGCCCAGGGCATTATCATGGATGTGTGTGCTGGCAGCCCTGGAAGCTACCACGACTCCCATATCTGGCATGCTTCACAGCTGTATCAGGTATTTGTCAGGGGGGGCATTACAAATGGCCACCTCGTGGGGGATGCTGGCTATGCACTGGAGCCATGGATGATGACTCCCATCAAAAATGCACACACACCCATGCAAGAACGCCATAATGAGGCACACGCACAAACCAGAATCATCATAGAGCGTGTGTTCAGGATGCTGAAATCACGGGTCCAGTGCTTGGATACATCTGGTGGAGCCTTGCAGGACTCTCCAGGCACATGTGCCCACATATTCATAGTATGTGCCATGCTACATAATATGATCCTGCAGAAGCAGCTGCTGCAGGTACATAATGGTGAAGGGCCACAAAGCCCACCACAATTGCCAAGGCCAGTTCAGGCACAGAGGGATTCAGACCATGAACACGCTGTGCCAGCCCCAGTAGGCAGACGAAGGTGTACCCAATATGCCTACGCCTTGGCAAAGAGGGAACGTATAGCACATACTCTGACAGTGTAGGCCCCGTGGACTGAAACCTCCCCACCTGCACACACAGTAAAATGGACGTCACACAAACATGACCACCTGTAAATTGTAATGTATAGGTGGCCCTATGTGTGACTCCTACATAAGCAGCCCCCAAACACTGTAAACACAACAGCCAGTGGAACACGGAACGCCAACACCTGAACAGTACACGAGTCCTACAGCATATGGCATTGCTGTGTGCCTGCCATGTTCATCGCAAGACATATATATATATATATATATATATATATATATATATATATATATATATATATATATATATATATATATATATATAATACAGATAGAAAGGGAAATAGAGGGATATAAGGTGATTTAGATGTATCCAGCGATATCTGTAAATATAATAGATAGTGCAACGACAATCATAACATCTTGGAGGTACAAATTAATAGGATACCGCCAACTATGGAATGTGTAACATACCGATATGCATAACTGCGAGGCTGAAAGACCGACAGAACACAGTACCAGAACAGTACATGTGCGTGTAATAGTATGATGATATGAAGGGAGAGTTAGTCACCGCTGCCGGTGTCGCGGTCCACATAGGTACTGTATGCAATTGTTCCCGTGAGTGCTGTAGTATGTGTACGTGTGCATTAAGGGTGCCTTGTGCGTCGCTGTGTGAGTGTAATGTGTGTGTGTCTGCAACATGTGTATGTTGGTGCCAAGTCAGAGGCAGATCAGAACGGTAGGTGTAGGCATATGGTAAGCTAGCCTCAGGCATATGTTTACTACCAGTCCCACAGTAGTAGGGACAGCCCCACCCTGGGTAGGTGTATCCTGACATAGAACAATACAAAGTGAAAATGTCCGAGATGGTAGTACAGAAATATGTCCCATAAGAAAAGTAACAGACGTATGTAATAGTCATGCCTGTATGTACGACACTGCGATGCTACATGCAATATGATACGTTGCTAAAGTCACACAACAGTAGGTATGTATCGTGGACAAAAGTATGTGCTACCTGTGTACTGACCATGGCTACGTGTTGGGCCGGAAACACCGCTGTGTGTCCCACAAGTGTCAAACAATTACCATATGAAAATGTGTCAACCAGTGGCAAACAGGCTATTTTAACAGCATGACCACAATGACGGCAAATATCTGGGACAGAAAGACAAGGGATAGCTGTCACGTACACATATCCCCTGATATACCACATCAGTTACGGAGGTATACATCTAGCAAGCTCACCTGCAGATGATATAGAAACCAATTAACAACAGCCCAACCTACAATCCCATAACATAAGACTAATAACTGTTAACTCTCCAAGTAGGGACGGAGCACACACTCAACTATACGGATTATGTAGAGATGCAAGGCCCACAAACCGTATCTGTTACGTACAACCACCGACATCCCCCACACTAGATACTAAAGGAATACAAACCGTAATAGCAGCACAAACATACAGTCAGTCAATGACATCTGCAGAACCCCAACATACCGTGTGAGAGACACAATTAATGGTGGCATGCATAATTGCATGCATTGTATAACAGAAAAAACAGCCATGTTACAGGTTTTTAATGCAATACTCTGTTATCAGTCATCGGTATGACAGGTACACCCACATGTTGAACCAAATACTCCACCTGTCACACACAATCCACGGGGGACATGAATCCCAAATATACTTGTCTCCATGCATAGCAGTTGCAGTTACACATAACACAATGCAGACCAAATCCACAAAGGTAGGGCAAATAGGCAATGCCCAGGTGGAGAATCCAATTATACCCCAGTGTCGATGCGTAATTTCTGAATGGAGTAGATGCACAGGTGATATGCATGTAATTAGTCACTGAGGAACAGCAATTGGCGGGATGAATCCACATGTTGCAGGTATCGACGTATATAAGGATGACTCTCCAGACATTCAAACCGTATGCTCATACTGACAAACCATCTAAACATAGATACTATCAAATCAAATCTAATCTAAATGAAATGAAATGACACAAAACGAAACTAAATGCCAACAAGGTATGTAGAACACACGATATGTAAGGTTGTGTAACGCATGATCTGTATTAATAAGTTGTACTATATGTGAATGCTGGTTTTCATTAATTAAACTTGTCCACAATGCATAAAGTGTTGAAAGGTAGTTATGTAGTGATGTCTTGCTGAGCATACTAATGCTTGTAGAAATCGTGTGTACAGCAGTGGGACATAATGTACACAGCACAGACACCACAAGGGATGCTACATGAGGGCATTAAACAGAACAATACCATACAACACGCCGTTGCTGGTAGTGGATGTCCAACAAGGATGTGACATAGCAGGGGATAGTATATGTATGTATACTGTCACAGCACACATGTGTATGGGCATATACTGTTAATGACATATGTAAGGTTGGCCCGCCGTGCAAGTATGCTCTGCATTAGGGGATACTATGTGAAATATGTGTAATGTATAGTATTCTAGGTAGATATGACAGATATTCTACAGAGTACCACAGGCATAACATGCATACCACAGGTATTGCCTATTGGTATGTACAATAACAGGATATATATGGCCTGTAGGTATGGGACATAGTAGTAGCATGATAGCTACTCTAAATGGAAGGGCTACCAAGTAACCATGCACAAAGGACATGTAATAGCTGCACAGGTGCATAGTGGGATACTATGCAGTCAGCCAAGTCCATGTGTAAGCACATGTACAGTGTACACACTAGTGTCACCTCTCCAGGGTAGTGTCCTGTGAACAGCAGAGCCAGGTGTCACCTGCACCTCTGCACAGTACAGCCACTGCGGTGATCCCAGGCCTACATGTGTCATACAAACACCAAGGGAGGTATCACATGAACAGTGCTACTGAGTGTCCCTGCGGGATGTACATAGGACCTATGTTCCACAGCATGGTGTGTGTCAGGTTTGGGGATGTAACACAGAAGCACATCCCATGCAGCGTGGTGTGTGTGCACATATCCAGGAGCATGTAGCTCACAGTGGCCACTGCATATGTTATGTATGAGGAGTATATGCATCAATAATGTGGTGGACATGGGCCCTGTCAGGGCAGCTGAAGTCACCCCTGAGTATGTGGTATGCAAATGTGTACAGATGTGGTGTCCGTAGTTCAGCCGCATATGTAAACTGTCAGCTCAGTAAATGTCATGGCATGTCAATGTTGTGGCTTGTAAAGCTGTAGCTGTTGTTTAAGGTACACCCTAAATGGGGTGTTGTACCCTTGACTGTGTGTAGATGTCTTTAGTTCAGAGGTACAATGGGTGCCTATGTACCAGCTACACACCCAGTACAGATAGGTGTGGCCTCAAAGAAGGATATACATGCCACAGTGGAATATGGTAACCACAGGAGTGTGTGCGACATATGTGTGTACTGCAACCATGTACAATGTGTTATTTATGTAGGGGACCACTGTCCATGTGATAGTCAGTGGGTGAATGGTGTAATGCAAAGGTGATGTGCATGCACCTTGTGTCATGCAGCTTGATGCCATGATACTCATATTATGTATCTGTCACAGTGACACCCGTATGGTTGGTGTCAGTATCAGCTGGTGGAGCAATCATGGCACATGGTATGTAGGTGTTTGAAAGCTAGGCAGGGATGGTACTCTGTGCCAGCATGTTCTGCGTGGAAGCATATACTGAACATGAGTGGCTCTATGACTGAGGACCGTGTTATGCAGTATGTACCTGACATGTAGTAGGTACTATGGTATGCTGGCACCACTGTGTGTCCTGTCCATGAGCCACATAGCATAATATCCTGAGACACAGGGTACGATGTGCAGGTGGATGTGTATGTTGTCAATACCAGAATGGGGAATGGTGCTGACAGGCAATGTGAGGACAATGTATGATGTGTGGACCTCCGTACCATCAGCAACTGCCCTGGCAACTGTATGAAAGGTGTCCACCATGTGTAGGGGCCTTGCTGTGGCATTCAGAAGCCCAACCCGGGTGTCAGGAAAGGACGGGAGGCCAACAATGTCTGTGTGAATTACGTCCTTGATGATGTGCCCCATATCCATGCAGAATGGTCCAGTCAGGTGTGTATGACTATAGTCCCACTCGTGCAAAGCGGTGCCACCTGTGTGTAGTGTGATAAATGCTGCTGTGTGGCAGTCAGGGGCTACAATGTCCGACAAAAGGCTACCAGTGAATATTGTGGCCTGGTGGGGGACATGTACTCCACAGGTTGGTGGGACATTACAGCCAGGGACGTTGGAAGGTGACATTGGGCCAGTGTCCCAGGACATATAGGGTGTAGGTCAGTACTGTGTATGTGACCACAGGGACACCACGATGTTCATGTACGGCTTGCGGCCCTGTAGTGAGTGAGAGGGTGTACTGTCAGCACGTAATCCATCCCCTGGCACGTTGCCAACATTAACTTGGTCTGCAATGTTCAGTTGACTGTTGTATGTGACAGCACAATGCCTAAGGCCCCACACCGGAATCTGTGGCAGTCATGTTTAAGTAGCTAGCCTTGAAGTATGTGATGAGGGACCTCGTGGCCCCACCATGGCTGACCAGTGAGCCACCCCACACATGTGAATGTACACCACTGTGCAACAGCCCGCACCTGTGGTTGTACATCATATGTTCATGGAACATGACCACCACAATGGCATCTGTTATCTGGTCTGTACCACCATGGCTCTGTATGGAATAGCATGATCCCTGCAATTGTGTACATGCTACTGAAGTGCACTGGGGTATGTGTCAGCATATGTATGTTTAGTGTCCATCTGCATGGGTGCCATGATGTTAACAACTGCTGTCAGCAGACATCTGTAGTAGTTGTAGTACACATGTACTGTGTATGCTGTGATGGGTGTGTTTCCATGATGTGGCTAGCAAGGTCGTGTAGCATATGTTTGGAATCCACCAATGAGGGGATAACCCCAGGTGTGTCACACCAGTCACATGGAGGTAGTGTTCATGCCAAGGGTAGTGTAGGTATTGGAGGTGTTGTGTATTGGTTGATCCAGCTGAGCGGAGGGTATGACTCAAGGATGTGTTGGTACATGGGTGTCTATCCCAGGGAAGTGTGGGGTAGTGTCAGTCACACATCAGTAGTAGCTGTCTGAGGCCCACTGTCCACTATACCAACACAGAAGGTATGTAACCCGTGGTGTATGATGTCGACTCTGTCGCTTGTTACAATGTGTATAGCGGTCCCAAACACAGTTAGTTGCACATGGAGCACCTCTGATGCATTGTGCTAAGCAACTATCCAGGATGTGTGCAAAACATTTTGTGATGTGTGAACCCTTCATCTGTGGGTGTTCCGGTCCAGGTATGTGCCTGAAAGGTATGGTCCGTCTACAACCTGTCATTGCAGGTGAGCTCTGTAGAGCCTAGAGGCAGGTCCAAGTCACTGCAGAGATGTTTGAGTGGTGCAATAGTAGGTGTGCCTTGCTTGCGTGCATCACAGTGGAAGATGCAAGCATTGTTCCACATGACCCCATGTCATGCTTGCCAGTTACCGCCCTGCCGGTGACAGTTATGTGAAACTGCAAGACAGGCAGTATAGCATCTGAAGATGTACATGTGAGCTGTACTCCCTGGGCTGACAGGTGCAAGTCATGTGTGCCACAGCATTGTGTTTGACCTGGACAGTCATAGCGGACAGATACCACATGCCTGTGGAATGACAATAGGAGCATAGGCAACTGTTGCAGTGACACAGTAGGTCAATGTACAGTGTTCTTGTGTCCAGACCAATAGAGAATGCCCACCATGGCTAGGCACACACCCTCAGGGCTATAAGACTGGTGACCCATTGCATGTCCCTGCACACGTGGTCTGTGCAGTGGCATCACACGGCAGTCACAATAACATGGTGTATGAGAGATATATCAGACCTAGTGATGTGTGGCATGCCTGCGAAGGTCAAGTTGCAGAGGTGGTCACCCGACCGACATCTAAGCGACTAATGCCTTCTGTAGCCTGATGTGTGGAACTGCAGTGTGACTCCCAACAGAATCATCCATGACTGGCGTGTTGTGGATGTTGTAACCGATGAGTCTGCGGGCTATACGCTGGTGATGTTGTCTGCCATGATGGGGGCCACCACTGGTGCCTACAGTGGGTATAGAGACTTATTGTATACGTTGTTCTTGCAGGAGTGGCCAGTGTTGTAGATGATGTGGGACTACGTGATGGGTGGTGTGTGATGCGAATGTTACACATCCACAAAAGACTGTCAGGTGCAGTCATGGTTGTCGACAGCATTACCCCCAGCCACAGCTGTCAGCACCCTGTCCCCAAAATGAGTAACGGTAGCACTCATACCGTGTGACTAATGTGTAAAACATGGAACACCTACAACTGGCTGACTAACAGCATCAACTAGGAAGGGCATATGATGGCTGAAATATGCTGGTCTAATGTATAAATATGATATTCCAATGAATTACTATGATTCCCATCTATTTAGCCATGGCTGGCATGTAAACCATTTACAACAATGAATGTGTGACAGACTCTTCCAATGTGGAACCTTGATGAACATGCACCTGTTAGAACAACAAATGAGGTACGTTGCACGTAATGGTGTACAACTGACAGCTATGGGGCCAGCACGGCTGCAGAAGTGCATCCCCCACAGGCTGTAGTGCTGTATGTTGGGAGGTGAGCATTGAATGTGTACATCAGACAATTGCTCTATTGCCAAATGTACGACATATCCATCATATAGGAGTAGCACCGGTACGTGACAGTTGGACATGCCTGTACATGCGACCATGTCCCACAGGATATGTGTGTTACGTGTGTACAACACCTGTCCTACCTTCAGCAAGCTGGGACGTATAGGACTGCCAGTGTACCTGTGGGACATGTTGTGCAATGGGCGCAATGGTAATCAGTAGCGCATGACATGCTCACATGTCCTGCACAAGTGCCTAGCTTGACCATACAATACAGATAGGGTGTTGGATAATAGCAACCCACAAGAGGTGATGAGTCATTCAGGGTGGCACCACACTATCACCTTGCTGAGTATGGTGTGCATGTCCATGAAACATTAGCACTGTAGATGTTAGCAGTACAGATGTACAAGACAGCATGGATATTTGATTACAAATACCTTTGCATGTCACAGGTGTGTTCCACCAGTGGCCTGTTGACAGACACACAACAACAAAAGGTGCAAGAGTGACATGTGCACAGCACATCAGTGCCAGCTACAGTAGAACAGGGTTAATGTGTTATCATGAGCACAGCACATCAGTGCCATCTACAGAAGAACAGGGTTAATGTGTTGCACCCCACCCTCATTGTAGCCCATACCACACAGACAAATGTTAGGCATCTGTGTATGTAAGGCTGGGAATGGACATGACCTAGCAGTATAGCTGTACAGGACAGCTTGGATATATGATTACGTATACCTTTGCATGTCACAGGTGTGTTCCACCAGTGGCCTGTTGACAGACACACAACAAAAAAAGGTGCAAGAGTGACATGTGCCCCAGGGGCCAAAAAAAAATTTTCCCGTGGGACTCATATGCAGTTAAAATTCACTGCTAAATTAAACTATCCTTTCAATAATTTGTAATAAGCTTAAGTGATCTTTAGTCACTCCTGCACGTATTCAAGGATCCAGTAAAAAATCAGAGTTTGTAATTATATGTAAGAGATAAATAAATGTATCATCTTTGGGATCATTAATGGATTCCATGACCCTAGGAATTATAGTAGATTTTGCAAAAGAGAATTATAGTGGATTTTTGCAAAAGGGTAACAGTTCCTCTACTTTTAAAATAAACAGATGATGACATTTCATAACCTAAGTTATTTGAATATTCTATATATTTATCTATCAGGTAAGTCCTTGCAAGAATATAATATTCCTCATTTTAATTTTAGAACATTAATGATTTCCTGTTGTTACCATTATTTAACCCATTTACAATAATAGATATGATTACAACTATCCATACTGTATATTTTAAGAGATAATATGACACATTTATCCACCATATTACTGTGTTTATGACAATAGCATTCTAACAATATCTTAGCATTCCATATTTTTGAATTGTCTTCTACAAGCTAAACTACTAGATAAGCCATAAATGCAGAAAAAATTTTTTGCATTTGTTAACTGGGATGGTCTGACTGGATACAGGTCAATTTTCAGTAAAGAAAATCTCCAGGAGAAAATGTGGATAGGTACAGAAGTGTTAACAGTAGCAGTAAAGATATACCCCGGATTCATGAAGCTTGCGCCAGGTGCACGCATAACGTAGGCGTTATAATGCCAAATATGGCCGCCGAGCAATTCAGGTACGATCCAATTCCATGTGCACTACCGGCGTACGCCAAATCTGTGCAGCCCCCGGTGTAGGCATGCTAATCACCCCATGTGCAGTGTGGCACCATGCAAATGAAGGCATATAGCGATTCATGAAGTGGTGCAGGCATAGCGTAAGCCCACGGAAATGTAAACCAAAAAAAAATCGGTTTACATTTTCCCAAACAGAACATCGGAGCAATGGAAGAGGGCCAGACCCAGGTATCACAATGTTAACATATGCCAATGGTGAAATACACAGTCAATGGCATAAGAAAAGATGCACAACACGTAAATAACAACATTTAATGTCATGTCCACAGTAACAGCAGAACCGCAGGGCATGTGAAGGTGTAACATAAAGAAATAATATAAAATGTCATAAAATTGCCTCGTAATAGAAATCAGGTTTACAGCATAATACACAATGGTAGGCATGGAACACCACAACCAAGGCGCAAGGGTTGCTAAGGGGCGCGCAGTCTGGTGCAGTAACTATGAATTAGTAGTCAATGCCATGCAAATGAGGCAGATAATACTGAATCGCAAATGTCCCGCCGGAGTAAGGTTGTACCACAGGCGCAGCGGTATAACACCGAGGAGTGACTCAAAGGAGATACATGACACCAGCAGAGGGGTGTGCCACCGTGGTAAGCACATTGGAGCATTGCAAATCTGGCCTGTCCGTTGCTAAGCAAAGCTGCAGGATAGGGGTGGGGAGGAATCGTTTAGCTGAGAGCACACATGGTGGCCAAAAGCGCATGTGTATGAGGATGAAAACGTCCTAAAACCCAGTAATGTGCACGCGCCACAAACAATAGCAGAAACAGGAAGGTCAGGGAAGAAAAGAAGGAAATGCGGAAGTAGGGTAATTGGAGTACTAATGAGCAATCAACACCAATCAACCCACGAAGGCCAATCGACGGCAGCTGACAAGTCTGCTTGCAGAAACCTGCAAAACAGGATAGGCGAGGCATATGAACACAAAGAAAGGAGAGAGGGGGTTGGATTGCAAAGATAGGAGACCTGACACAGCAGAGCAAAGCAAACCGACAGCAGACCAGCAGTAGCACACATAACGCAAGATACACCAGGTCCAGGAAAGCACAAATGAAAGTAAGCTGCAGGATGCACGCCAAAAAAAGGAAGGTCAAGAGGTAATCCATGGCAGGCAAATGTAATTCAACACCAAAGGCACCACAATAGTAGTTCTGGCAGTAAAACACATAAAATACCCTGTAGCTACGATCGTACATATACACCCTATGACATCATCGATGTTCACAGCACAATAGTATAAAGTGTGAAAGCACCCAACACACACCTGCATATTCCCAAACACCGCACCATAGGTGTAAACACACGGGGAAGTTTTAAAATGTACATGTTGGGAGTTGCCTTAGCTGTGATTCATCAGCATGTGTTAGAGACTGACGGTGTTGTGGAGGATGATGCCGACAACCACCGCAGGCCTCGGAGGAGAAGGAGAGTGTTCAGACCAAGGGTAACCTACCAGGGGCTACATGAACTGGAGATAGTAGAGCATTACAGGGTGGACAGGGACATCTTACAGCAAATACTGGAGCTGTGCCGGCCACGCCTGAGAACCAGAAACAACAGGGGAACCCATCCCAGTGGACACAAAGGTATGTGTAAGCCTGCGAATACTGGCCACAGGTACCTTTCAAAGGCCAACTGGAGATATAATGGGTATCTCACAGGCATCAGCATCCAGGGTACTACACCAGTTCCTGGATGCCATGTTACCACATGCCAATGAGCAGATATACTTCCCCAGAACTCAGGAGGAGTTGGCCAGCAATATGCGCCACTTCCACCATGTGGCACAATACCCGGAGGTACTGGGTGCGATAGACTGCATGCACATACAAATCAAGTCACCACCCGGTGAGCAGGGTAGGCACTACATAAACCACAAGGGATTCCACTCCATCAACTGCCAGGTCGTGTGCAATGCAATGCCCAGGGCATTATCATGGATGTGTGTGCTGGCAGCCCTGGAAGCTACCATGACTCCCATATCTGGCATGCCTCACAGCTGTATCAGGTATTTGTCAGGGGGGACATCCCACATGGCCATCTCGTGGGGGATGCTGGCTATGCACTGGAGCCATGGATGATGACTCCCATCAGAAATGCACACACACCCATGCAAGAACGCCATAATGAGGCACACGCACAAACCAGAATCATCATAGAGCGTGTGTTCAGGATGCTGAAATCACGGTTCCAGTGCTTGGATACATCTGGTGGAGCCTTGCAGTACTCTCCAGGCACATGTGTGCCACACATATCATAGTATGTGCCATGCTACATAATATGATCCTGCGAAGCAGCTGCAGCAGGGACAAAATGGTGAAGGCCACATAGCCCACCACAATTGCCAAGGCCAGTTACAGGCACAGAGGATTCAGACCATGAACACACTGTGCCAGCCCCAGTAGGCAGACAAGGTGCCCAATATGCCTACGCCTTGGCAAAGAGGGAACATAGCACATACTCTGACAGTGTAGGCCCCTACGGACTGACACCTCTCCACCTGCACACACAGTAAAATGGATGGCACACAAACATGACCACCTGTAAATTGTAATGTATAGGTGGCCCAATGTGTGACTCCTACATAGGCAGCCCTCAAACACTGTAAACACAGCCAGTGGAACACAGAATGCCAACACCTGAACAGTACATGAGCCTTACAGCATATGGTGGTGCTGTGTGCCTGCCATATAGATATATAGATATATATACAGATATATATATATATATATATATATATATATATATATATATATATATATATATATATATATATATAATACAGATAGAAAGGGCAATAGAGGGATATATGGTGATAAAGATGGATTCAGTGATATCTGCAAATATAATTGATAGTTCAACGACATTCATTACACCTTGGAGGTACAAATAAATAGGATACCGCCAACCATGGAATGTGTAACATACCGACATGCGTAACCATGAGGCTGAAAGACCGATAGAATGCAGTACCGGAACAGTACATCTGCGAGTAATAGTATGATGATATGAAGGGACAGTTAGTCACCGCTGCCGGTGTGCGGTCCACATAGGTACTGTGTTCAACTGTTCGTGAGTGCTGTAGTCTGTGTAAGTGTGTGTTGAGGGTGCCGTGTGCTCCTGTGTGACTGTAATGTGTGTGTGTGTCCGCAACATGTGTATGTTGGTGCCAAGTCAGAGGCAGATCAGTGGTGGGTAGGTGTGGGTATAGCTAGCCATTGGCATACGGTTACTACCTGTTCCACAGTAGGAGGGACAGCCCCACCCTGGGCAGGTGTGTCCTGACATAAAACAGTACAAAGGGCAAATGTCCAAGATGGTAGGACATAAATATGTCCCCTATATAATGTAACAGTGTATGTAATAGTTATGCCTGTATGTAAGAAACTTAAATGTTACATGCAATATGATTGCCAAAGTCACACACAATAGGTATGTAGTGAGGATAAAAGTATGTGCTACCTGTGTACTGACCATGGCTACGTGTTAGCCTGTAAACACCGCTTTGTGTCCCGCAAGTGTCCAACAATGACCATATGAAAAGGTGGCAACCCATGGCAAACAGGCTCTTTTAACAACACAACCACAATGACTGCAAATATCTGGGACAGAAGGGATAGCTGTCACTTACACATATCCCGATATATCGCTGCAATTACGGAGGTATACAAGTAGCAAGCTCACCTGCAGACGATATAGAAACCAATTAACAACGGTCCAACGTACAATCCCGTAACATAAGTCTACTAACTGTTAGCTCTCTAATTAGGGACGGAGCCCACACACATATATACGGATTATGTAGAAATGCAAGGCCCACAAACCTCATATGTTACGTACAACCACTGACATCCCCCACACTAGAAACTAAAGCAATACAAACTGTAATAGCAGCACAAACATCCAGTCAGTCAATTACATCTGCAGAACCCTCAACATACCGTGTGAGAGACACAATTAAAGGTGGCATGCAAAATTGCAGGCGTTGTGTAATGGAACAAACAGCCATGTTGCAGGTTTTGATGCAATACTCGTTATCAGTCATCGGGATGACAGGTACACCCACATGTTGAACCAAATACTCTACCTGTCACACACAATCCACGGGGGACATGAATCCAAACTATACTTGTCTCCATGCATAGCAGTTGCAGTTACACATAACAAAACACAATACAAACCGTCTCAAAGGTAGGGCAAATAGGCAACGCCCAAGTGGAGAATCAATTATACCCCACTGTCGATGCGTAATTTCTGAATGGAGTAGCTGCACAGCTGATATGCAAGTAATTAGTCACTCAGGAACACCAATTGGCAGGATGAATCCATGTGTTTCAGGTATCGACGTATATAAGGATGACTTGCCAGACATTCAAATCGTATGCTCATACCGAATAACAGTTAGTAGAAACACTCTAAATGAAATGAAATGACACATACGAAACTAAATGACAACAAGGTATGTAGAACGCCCGATATGTAAAGTTATGTATAGCATGATCTGTATTAATTAGTTTTACTGTATGTATAGCCTGGTTTGCATTAATTAAACATGTCCACAATGCATAAAGTGGTGAAAGGTATTTATGTAGTGATGTCTTGCTGAGCATACTAATGCTTGTAGAATCTGTGCGTCCAGCAGTGGGACACAAGATATACAGCACAGACACCACAAGGGACGCTACATGAGGGCATTAAACAGAACAATACCATACAACCCGTCAGTGGTAGGGTATGTCCAACAAGGATGTGCCATAGCAGGGGATAGTATATGTTGATATACTGTCACAGCACGCATGTGTATGGGCATATAACGTTAATGACATATGTAAGGTGGTCCCGCTGTGCAAGTATGCTTTGCATTATGGGATACTATGTGAAATATGTGTAATGTATAGTATTATAGGTAGATATGACAGATATTCTACACAGCATAACAGGCATATCATGCATACCACAGGTATCGTCTATTGGTATGTACAATAACAGGATACATATGGCCTGTAGGTATGGGACATAGTAATAGCATGATAGCTAATCTAAATGGAAGGGCTACCAAGTAACCATGCACAAAGGACATGTAATAGCTGCACAGGTGCATAGTGGGGTACTATGTAGCACAACTACAGTGTTCACACTAGTGGCACCTCTCCAGGGTAGTGTCCTGTGAACAGCAGAGCCAGGTGTCACCTGCACCTCTGCACAGTACAGCCACTGCAGTGATCCCAGGCCTACATGTGTCTCCCAACCACCAAGGGAGGTATCACATGAACAGTGCTACTGAGTGTCCCTGCGTGATGTACAGAGGACTTATGTTGCACAGCATGGTGAGTCTCAGGTTTGGGAATTTAACACAGAAGCACATCCCACTCATTGTGGTGTGTGCACATATCCATGAGCATGTTGCTCACAGTGGCCTCTGCTTATGTGAGGAGTATATCCATCAATAATGTTGTGGACATGGGCCCTGTCTGATCAGCAGAGGTCACCCCTGAGTATGTAGTATGCAAATGTGTACAGATGTGGTGTCCGTAGTTCAGCCGCATATTTAAACTGTCAGCTCAGTAAGCGTCATGGCGTGTTAATGTTGTGGCATGTAAAGCTGTAGCTGTTGTGTAAGGTACACCCTAAATGGGGTGGTGTACCCTTGAATGTGTGTAGATGTCTTGAGTTCAGAGGTACAATGGGTGCCTATGTACCAGCTACACACCCAGTACAGATAGGCGTGGCCAAAGAAGGATATCCATGCCACACAGTGGCAATATGGTAACCACAGGAGTGGGTGACATATGTGTGTACTGCAAACATGTACAATGTGATATGTATGTAGGGGACCACCATCCATGTGATAGTCAGTGGGTGAATGGTGTAATGCAAAGGTGATGTGCATGCACCTTGTGTCATGCAGCTTGATGCCATGATAGTCATATTATGTATCTGTCACAGTGACACCCGTATGGTTGGAGTCAGTATCAGCTGGTGGAGCAATCATGGCACATGGTATGTAGATGTTTGAAATCTAGGCAGGGAAATTCCTCTGTGCCAGCCTGTTCCACAGGGAAGCATATACTGAACATGAGGGGCCCTATGACTGAGGACCGTGGTATGCAAAATGTACCTGACATGTAGTAGGTACTATGGTGTGCTGGCCTCACTGTGTGTCCTGTCCATGAGCCACATAGCATAACATCCTGAGACACAGGGTACGATGTGCAGGTGGATGTGTATCTTGTCAATACCAGATTTGGGAATGGTCCTGAAAGGCAATGAGAGCACAATGTAGGATGTGTGGACTCCACCATCAGCAACTGCCCTGGTAACTGTATGAAAGGAGTCCACCATGTGTAGGGGCCATGCTGTGGCCTTGACAAGCCCAACCTGGGTGGCAGGAAAGGACGGAGCCAACAATGTCTCTGTGAATGACGTCCTTGATGATGTGCGCCATAGCCATGCTAAACAGTCGAGTCAGGTGAGAAGGACTATACTCCCACTGGTGCAAAGCGGTGCCACCTGTGTGTAGTGTGATAAATGCTGCTGTGTGCCATTCAGGGGCTACAATATCTGAAACAAGGCTATTACTGAATATGGTGGCCTAGTGGGGAGACATCACAGCCTGGAACGTTGGAAGGTGACATGGGGCCAGTGTCCCAGGACATATAGAGTGTAGGTCAGTACTGTGTAGGTGTGACCACAGGGACACCACAATGTTCATGTATGGATTGCGGCCCTGTAGTGAGTGAGAGGGTGTACTGTCAGCATTGAATCCATCCTCCAGCATGTTGCCAACAACACCTGGGTCTGCAATATTCCTGAGTGACTGTTGTATGTGACAGCAGATGTGGGTGTTGCCACCGAATACTGACATACCACCATAATGCCTGGTGGTACACCCCGGAATGTGTGGCAGTCATGTTTAAGTAGCTAGTCTTGGAGTATGTGATGAGGGACCCTGTGGCCCCACCATGGCTGACCAGTGAGCCACCCCACACATGGGAATGTACACCACTGTGCAACAGCCTACACCTGTTGTTGTACATCATATGTCCATGGAACATGACCACCAGAGTGGCGTCTGTTATCTGGTGTGTACCATCATGGCTCTGTGTGGAATAGCATGATCCATGCAGTTGTGTACATGCTAATGAAGTGCACTGGGGTATGTGTCAGCATTTGTATGTGCATTGTCCATCTGCATGGGTGTCATGATGTTAACAACCGCTGTCAGCAGACATCTGTAGTAGGTGTAGTACACATGTACTGTGTATGCTGTGATGGGTGTGTTTCCGGGATGTGGCTAACAAGGTCGATTAGCATATGTTCGGAATCCACCAATGAGGGGATAACCCCAGGTGTGTAACACCAGTCACATGGTGGTAGTGTTCATGCCAAGGGTAATGTAGGTCTTGGAGGTGGTGTGTATGGGTTGATCCAGCAGAGTGGAGGGTATGACTCATGGATGTGTTGGTACATGAGTGGCTATCCCAGTGAAGTGTGGGGTAGTGTCAGTCACACATCAGTAGTAGCTGTCTGAGGCCCACTGTCCACTATACCAACATAGAAGGTATGTTACCCGTGGGGTATGATGTTGACTCTGTCGCTTGTTACAATGTGTATAGCGGTCCCGGACACAGTTAGTTGCACATGGAGCACCTCTGATGCATTGTGCTAAGCAACTTGCCAGGATGTGTGCAAAACATAGTGGGATGGGAAACCCTCATCTGTGGGTGTGCCGGTCCAGGTATGTGCCTGAAAGGTATGGTCCGTCTATAACCTGTCATTGCAGGTGTGCTCTGCAGAGCCTAGAGGCAGGTCCCAGTCACTGCAGAGATGTTTGAGTGGTGCATTATAAGGTGTGCCTTGCCTGCGTGCATCACAGAGGAAGATGCAAGCATTGTGTCACATGACCCCATGTCATGCTTGCCAGTTACCGCCCTGCCGGTGACAGTTATTGGAAACTGTGCAAGACAGGCAGTATAGCAGCAAGAGCCTACATGTGAGCTGTACTCCCAGGGCTGACAGGTGCAAGTCATCTGTGCCACAGCATTGTGCTTGATCAGGACAGTCATAGCGGACAGATACCACATGCCTGTGGAATGACAATAGGAGCATAGGCAACTGTTGAAGTGACACAGTCGGTCATTGTACAGTGTTCGTGTCCAGACCAATGCAAAATGCCCCCAGGGTTAGACCCACACCCTCAGGGCTATAAGACTGGTGAGCTATTGCATGTCCCTGCACACGTAGTCTGTGAAGTGGCATCACAGGGCAGTCACACTAACATGGTGAATGACAGACATATCATACCTGGTGAGGTGTGGCATGGGTGCATAGGTTATGTTGCAGAAGCAGTTACCTGACCCGACAGCAAGATGTAGCGACTAATGCCTTGTGTAGCCTGCTGTGTGGAACTGCAGTGTGACTCCCTACAGAGTCAGCCTATGACTGGTGTGTTGTGGATGTTGTAACACACTATTGGCTGTCTGTGATGGGCACACATAAGTCGCTGGTGATGTTGTCTTCCATGATGGGGGCTACCTCTGGTGCCTACAGTGGAGTATGGAGACATTGCATCGTGTTGTCCTGCAGTAGTGGCCAGTGGTGTAGATGATGTGAGACTATGTGATGGGTGGGGTGTGTAATGAATGTGACACATCCCCAAATGACTGTCAGGTGCAGACAGGGTTGGCGTCAGCATTACCCCAGCCATAGCTGTCAGCCTCCTGTCCCCAAAATGAGGAACATTAGCCCTCACACTGTGTGACAAATGGAAAACATGGAACACTTACAACTGGCTTACTAACAGCATCAACTAGGAAGGGCATATGATGGCTAAAATAGGCTGGTCTAATGTATAAAACAGATATTCCAATGAATTACTATGATTCCCATCTATTTAGCCATGGCTAGCAGGTAAACCATTTACAACAATGAATGTGTGACAGACCCTTCCAATGTGGAACCTTGAGGAACATGCACCTTTAGAACCCCAAATGAGGTACGTTACGTAATGATGTACAACTGTGAGCTATGGGCCCAGCACGGCTGCAGAAGTGCATCCCCACAGGCTGTAGTGCTGTATGTTGGGAGGTGAGCATTGAATGTGTACATCAGACAATTGCTCTATTGCCACATGTGTACGACATATCCATCATATAGGAGTGAGCATTGAGACAGTTGGACATGTACATGACCATGTCCCACAGGATATTGACGTGTACAACATGTCCTACCTTCAGCAAGCTGGCAGTAGGACTGCCAGTGTACCTGTGGACATGTTGGACATGCCTGTAATCATAGCGCATGACATGCTCACATGTCCCACAAGTGCCATTGACCATACAATACAGATGGGTGTGGATAATAGCAACACAAGTGGTGATACATTCAAGGGTGGACAGCACTATCACCTGCTGAGTATGGTGTGCATGTCCATGACATTAGCACTGTAGATGTTAGCAGTACAGATGTGTACAAGACAGCATGGATATTTGATTACAAATACCTTTGCATGTCACATGTGTGACCAGTGGCCTGTTGACAGACACACAACAACAAGTGGAGTGACATGACCATACAATACAGACAGTGGTGTAGAACAGTTAATGTTATCATGAGCACAGCACATCAGTATCTGACAGAGTAGGTTAATGTGTTGCATCAGTCCATACAGACAACCATGTTAGCACTGTAGATGTGGCTGAATGGACATGACCTAGCAGTATAGCTGTACAAGACAGCTTGGATATTTGATTACAAATACCTTTGCATGTCACAGGTGTGTTCCACCAGTGGCCTGTTGACAGACTCACAACAAAAAAGGTGCAAGAGTGACATGTGCACAGCACATCAGTGCCAGCTACAGTAGAACAGGGTTAATGTGTTGTTTGCACCCCACCTCATTGTGAGCTCATTGTACATACCACACAGACAAATGTTAGGCATCTGTGTATGTAAGGCTGTGAATGGCCATGACCTATCAGTATAGCTGTGTCAGTGTTGTGAACAACATACAGAATGGGCTGTGTGGGTGAGGTGTGTGACATATGTGCACAGTCTGATGGATGATACCAGCAGTGTCATCACTAGGTGAACATCCCTGTACCCATAAACTACTACCTAGGCTGTGGTCAACATTATGGACACTGTGTAAGGGATGGTGCTGTGCAGTGCACCCCCCAACATGGTGACGTCTCCAGGCCCCTTAGGTAGTCATATGAGGTACCCATGTCATGTCAGGGTGCCATCCATGAGCACGGAGATCACTGGACAGGCATATACAGCACTGTGGTGACCAATATTGGATCACATACCACCTGTAAGGGGTAATGGCTATGCATGGATGTGCGATACCAGCCTTCACAATCCACACCTCCACTATGCAGCATGCTGTCTACCTTGCAGAAGGACATTTGCTACACCATGATGATGGACATGCTACATGTCCATATCCTGATCTATATGACATATGTCATGGACAGCCACCATCCTAATACTAGGATCGCCACAGGCTGGACAGATCCCTGTGCCATATATGTGACATACTCCCGCCATACCATGCAACCCTGTCCATCAAAGCTGCACATGTCATCCCAGTCATACATGGTGTGATGGCTGCATGGTAGATGTACTATCAACTGACTGGATCAGTAATGTGGCACTGATGCAGCTTGCGGTGGCACAATGGCTGTCTGTAACAGCGTGGAAACCGTGCCCGCACATGCTATGGTTGATAACCATCCCTGCGAATGTCGTCTGACTACCCATTGTCCCATGTCTATCACATGTGCAATACAGGCGATCCGTGGCAGGATGTTGAACAGTTGTACAGTGCTGTGTAGATGTATATGGCAAAACACATGCATGTACAGGTGTCCATGCGTATGTGTGCATTGTCACTGCTCAAGTCCATTACGGCTGTGTCTGTGTTGATATGTGACATATACACAGCATCCAGGTCAACAGTAGTACCGTGGACACATCCAGGCATGTGCAGATAGGTAAGAACACAAGTGCAGGCAAATAGACATGCCCACAGCAAGACAGCATCTACATGGACTATGTATACTGTAATGAGGTGACACACATATATGATGATGATATCCAATGCATAATGGGTGTGACATGTGTGACACAAACATGTCAGCCATGACAGTGCCATGATGCTTTGCAAAGATAACTGTGCAGATGTAGTAGATGTCATAGAAATGTATGTGCAGCAGTATCTCTGTACATCTCTGAAACTGTGACCTGTCACCATCATTATGTCTTACAGATAATGCCCCGTACACGCCTCCCAGCATACACCTGCCAGGAGGATGATGTCCTCATCCCACAGCTCCATGACAACTATGACTTGTTGTTCAGCCATGTGCCACAGCATGCCCAGCAGCGGGATGACCTGTGGCAGGATCTATGCAGGAGGGTGAACAATGTGGATGGCCATAACCGCACCTACCAGCAGGTGCGCAGACACTGCACTGACCTGATATGACATGCAAAACAGCATGCCACTGCAATCGCCAGGGAACAAGGTGGAACAGGTGGTGGGCCACCAACCCAGCCCCCACTCACACCCACTGAGGAGCTACTGGCCAGTCTGGGGACACCCAGGGAACAGCATCCAGAAACACTAGCTGCCATCGTGGAGGTGGGTGTCTCCCAACCAATGAGCCTGGAGTTGCCTGGTAAGTCAGTACTGCACATATGGCTATTATATCCCATGTAGTTGCATGTGTCACTGTACATTATGTAAAGTAACAACATATGCCAGGTATGTGGACACACATGCTGCATACTACAGTATGCTACATTGTGTATGCACACATGTGCATACTATATGCTATTACACAGGTGAATGTGTTCACATGCACAGTGCAACCTGTGGCTGTCATACAGTCATGGATAATGTTCATACTGGTGTGTCACCCCTATACAGGTACCTCATGCCGCACAGACATGGGTCCATTGCAGGTGAGACTGTCATCAGTATCAGGCATGTTACAGTGTAGATCTATTTGCCATGTGGCCAGTTAACACTTGCACACCTGATGTTTGTTCCAGTCACGATATGCAGGTTGCACCACCCTACATACACACACGCCACCCATGTGCAATATATACAAACGTAATGATACACAGACTTGAAACCACAGTACTTGTCATTGTGACATGTGTGGTCAGCTGTGCATACAATGGTGGAGGTGTTCTACAATGGAGGCATATGTAGTATGCATTGGAACAACATGTGTGGTACGCACACAGTACCACACAGTGAGCTGTGATATGGGCAGCCCACAGGTGTCACCATTGTGTCATATGCCCCTGCATTGGGTGCACACATTGTGATGTGCCACCTGACATGTCCCAGACATGTAGTGTTCTGTCTGCAATATTGTCACACTATCGCATGACCTATACCCCATATACCAAACATACAACCTGTTGTCTGCATAGCCCTGTGGATTGTGACATATCTGACATCTATGGGTGTATGTCATATGAGACAACACAGACATGTGGTAAATATGCCCATCACACACAATTGGCCAACACATGTGCACACATGGCCATGGGGGATGGCCAGAGACATGTAGCCACACAGTACTTGGGATGTGTATACACCCTGTTGCACATTGTCCACACATGGTCCAATTATAGCCTTAGTTGACCGATTATACAGTTGATGTGGTACACTGGACAACCTAAAAGCCTGTGCACAGCTACTGGAGGTGTCACTAAAGTCTACCATATACAATCTGTTGGACATCATGACTGTGTTGCAGTTATGGCTATGCAATGTGTACATATTATGCATTCTACAGCAACATACATGCCTCATGTTGCCATGCAATGGCACAGTGTCTGTACTTCACACTGTATAGCAATGTAGATGGCTCACACTACCCTCCCATGCTCATGCACATTTGCTAAACATGCATTCTATCTGTAGGGCATACACACAACACTGCAATGTGAAGCCCATTATGATGCTGTACATGTGTCAGGACACCATTGTGTCAAACATGTATGCATGTTAATGCACATGTCAGCAGATTACATGTCAAGGTCACGTCAGCCATGTGTACTGTTATCCTGTTCTGGGCCACATGGTGTATCACGGGATGCATGCATACTACCATGATTGTGTGAACTGCATGGCTACTGATATGACACCTGCTTGCTGTAGTGTGCACCCCAGGGTGGTATGCTGCTACTAACACTATTAATGTCTGAGCTGCATGCCCTCTGATGAAATGCAGGCATGCTGGATGCCATCTGGTAAATCACAAGCATGGTGAGTGAGTGTGTGTGTGTTAGAGTGTGTTTGTGTGTGTGTGTGTGTGTGTCTGTGTGTGTGTGTGTGTGTGTGTGTGTGTGTGTGTGTGTGTGTGTGTGTGTGTGTGTGTGTCTGTGTGTGTGTCTATGTGTGTGTGTATCTATGTGTGTGTGTGTCTGTGTCTATTGTACTTTACAGTATTTCTTTGCATTCACAGGTGATGTAGGTGCGTTTCCCTCCTGCGGTCCATCTGATGTTAGTGTCCCCACAGATACTAGCGGTGATGAACATATGTATGAGGTACAGGCAGGGTTGTCAGGGGCTGAATCTGTGCCAATGGTTACCATCCCAGCTATGTCCCCCCTCTTCCCCGCACACACAGTTCTGCTGCCAACACATACGCATCACCAGTGGCCATAGAGGAAGGGCAGTCAGCATCTGTTGGCATTGAACAGGAATGTGTGGTGGCTACAGAAGGTGTGTCTACACACCATGGTGCCAGTGTAATGACTGCAGATGTGCCACACAGGCATGTGGCTGGTGCTGCTCGTAGGAGGACCTCTGGCAGACATGCACCTGCAGGACAGAGCACAGTAGCTTGTATCACCAGACGCATGTTCCAGACTGTAATGGCGGCACAGGCATGTGCCGAATGGCAGAACGAAGAAGGGCAGAGGCTGCAAATGGCTGCAATCCGTACCCTAAATGACAACATCCAGGCATTGGCAAATGCTCAACAGCAGATTGCTAATGTACTGGATAGAAGATTAGGTGAAATGGTCGGAATCCTCGACCGAGGCATGGCGATCCGCGAACGTGAGCTGTCTGTGCTGGAACACCTGGTAGGGGTGAGTACAGGGCCAGCAACACCACCTAGTGTGGTCGGCGTGAGCATGCCACCTCACATGCGCTCCCATAGTGCCGGGTAGCAGTAGCAGTGCAGCTGGTGCTGCGCTGTCAACACCAGGACAGCAGCAGGTGTCAGACGTGGCCCTGGAGTCCCAGCATGGGGACACGGTTCCAGCAGACATGTGTCAGACAGTAGCCACTCTGTACCTCCACCTGGTAGTGCCTGTGCAACCCCAGGCAGGCACAGGTCACGTGGCCGTGGATGGACACAGTGAGCTGTACAACCTGCAATCTGGGGCTGTCAATTATACCGTGTAGGCATCACAAATGGCAGAACTGTGTACACATATGCACACAGCAAACACAACTGTAGGGCTCCACAACATCCACATGCATTCTGCACAGACATGTCCAGTCAACTCACCGGCCCTTACACACACACATGATGTTATCCATTGGTGCAGCCTATGCCCCTGGCAAACATATCACCCTGTGCATATGATGAAGCCTGTGCTGCATCCCTGTCATCCACACCATCGGTGCAGGGTTATGCACAAATATTCTGATGCCCGGGGGCAGCA
>NC_056731.1:4658921-4686898 GCF_019279795.1 Protopterus annectens
TCCCCAATTGGGGGGAGGGCCCCGGGGTTTTTTTAAAAAAAAAATTGGAAAAAAAAGGGGGGAAAATTTGGGAAAAAAGGGGAAAAAAAACCAAACCATCCAGGGGGAAAAAAAGGGGGGGGGTGTGTCACAACATAAGATTGGGAAAGTCAAGAAATGGAGGGTGTACACTATCCCTACACTCAAAGTTTCTTGTTGTACGTGCATGTGCACGTGTGCGCGTGTAAGGCAGACTCACCATGTGGGACCGTGTTGGTACACGTTTAAAACTGTTTGCGCGGGTGTGTGCGTGTAAGGCAATCTAAGCATCTGGAAGCCTGTTGCCTGATGTATAAGGCTGTTTGCATGGGTGTACGCGCGTTTTAACACAAATAAGCTGAGTCTAAACCGTGTAAGCATGTGTGCGTGCGTGTAAGCCACTGTGAGCGCGTTTAAGCTGGTGTGCACGTTGCTCCCCCCTGAGGAAACAGAGAGGAAAAAGGAAACAACAAAATTACTAGGAAGCTGACAGGGAATACTGCTGGAGTTAGCAGGTGAAAACAATTAGAAGCAGGCAATTACACAGGCAGAATAGAAGCCCAACCCAGCACTTAAAACACTTCAAACAGCACTGCAGGATGTTTCTCTCAAGAGACACTGCAAGACAGGAGTAAGCTATCAGAAGTGAAAACTGAAAAAGCTGAACTCAGAGCAGAAATGCTAGGGGCTGCCATAGCTGTTATAATCAGACATAGGCGAATTGCTGAGGGTGGTGACAATGCAGATGCTGCCAGACAACGCACAGTGAGGAGACGGAGAAGAGTATACAGGCCCAGGGTCACCTACCATGGGTTACATGAGCTGGAGATAGTAGAGCGCTACAGAGTGGACAGAGACCTCCTGCAGCAAATTGTCGAGCTGTGCAGGCCACGCCTCACACACAGAACCAACAGAGGGGAACCCATCCCAGTGGAAACCAAGGTATGTGTTGGCCTAAGAATACTAGCAACAGGTACCTTCCAGAGACCAACTGGCGATATGATGGGGATATCACAGGCATCAGCCTCCAGGGTACTGCACCAGTTCCTGGATGCCATGTCAGCACATGTCGGTGATCATGTATATTTCCCCAATGCCCGTGAGGTAGTGGCCAGCAATATGTGTCTCTTCCAGCAAATAGCGGGATACCCTGAGGTACTTGGTGCAATAGACTGCATGCACATATGCATCAAAGCACCAGCCGGTGAGCGGGGTAGGGCCTACATTAACCGCAAGGGTTACCCCTCCATCAACTGCCAGGTCGTGTGATGCCCAGGGCATAATAATGAATGTGTGTGCTGGCTGCCCTGGGAGCTACCACGATTCCCACATCTGGCATTTGACGCAGCTGTACCAATCATTTGCCAGTGGGGACTTCCCACATGGACACCTAGTGGGGGATGCAGGTTATGCACTGGAGCCGTGGCTTATGATACCCATCAGAAACGCACACACACCTGAACAAGAACGCCATAATGAGGCACACGCACAAACACGTAATGTCATAGAGCGTGTGTTTGGGCTGCTCAAGTCATGGTTCCGGTGTCTGGACACATCTGGTGGAGCCTTGCAGTACACACCAACTACATGTACCCAAATGATCATGATATGTGCTATGCTACATAATATGATCTTGCGAAAACAGCTGCAGCAGGACCAGCATAGGGCCGGGCAAAACAGCCCCCCACCATTGCCAAGGCCATCACAGGCAGATCGTGACTTGGAGGAGGAACAACCTGAGCCTGCCCCAGTAGGCAGAAGGAGGCGTGCCCAGTATGCCCTGGCCTTGGCAAAGAGGCAACACATAGCACATACACTGGCTCAGTAGGAACCCTGGGAATGATACCCCCTCCGACTCACTCAAATAATAACATGGATGCCTAAAATGACATGACCTGCTCACACACATGTACAGGGAGTGTGATATGTGCATCCGACAGAGGCAGCCCTGCAGCACCACCTGAGGCATGAATGCCATGTGTCAAGCAATACCCTAGGGTGTATAGACTAGTATGAACCTATGAACCAATGATGATACACATTATAAAGGACACACATGGTAATCACAAATCTCCCTCAAATGATGGTAGGAAGCGTGTTGTGAATACACACATATGCCCTGGATCACACAAATATCACAAACAGCATACCAAACACACACACATATTGCCAACATGCATCCTGACAGGTGCTGTGCAAACCCCCCCCCACAATGAAATGTATCTACCCCAGCAGACTGCTGCCACCCTGACATGATGTCAGCCTTACCACAGGAAATGTACACAAAGAGCAGTGTACAACAACACTGGTTGATGTCAACAAAGGTGTTTCCTGAATGGATGCTACGAACCACCACCCCAGAACCATGAGAAGCTTGGTCTGCCCAGCTATGGAAAGGATCAGCATGTTCTGCAGACATACAGATATCGTGGATCTACTGACACCGGACACCACCCAGTGTGGCTGTCTGAAGTTCAGATCATGCCCCTAAACATGTATGGGTCATGTGAAACAGTCATGAAGGCCATTGATGAGGGCAACGTGGTCCACACAGCATAGCTGGACCCTGCAAACGCTGCCATACATTACCCTATGTGTTCATGATAGATATGCCCACCAGCTGACATATAAACACCTATGTCACCAGAGGTGATACAAACCAGACCACGGACAGAACTGACATGGTCAGACATGCTGCAGCCCACCCAAAAACATGTCACATGCAACACATAGTTCACAAAGTCAGTGTGCTAAACAGTCACAGCCCCTAAGGCCAAACACAATGCCTGACACACCTGTAATAGGTGACTCCATAGTCAGACACACTGACGTCCCACACACCATACTGAACAAGGATAAGGTCACAGTACGCCGGCTGTCGGGTGCTAGAATCTGCCACATAACACAAGCACTGAGGACACCCCACAGCAAGTACAATCATGACCCACTCCTTGTCCATGCTGGTGTGAACAACCTGAGACGTACATCCCTGGACTACATGTAAAGAGACATACAGGAGATCTCAGATAAAGTAGCCCGGGCCGGTATGACAATGAACCTGAGCAGTATCCTACCCTCACCAAGAATGATGCCATAACACAGAGACAGAATGATCAGCGTTAATAATTGGCAAAATCCACAGTGTCATACCAAGGTGATCCAATGTCTGTCTGCCTGGAATGACATGCTCAACAAGCCACGCTGCTTTGCAAGGGATGGCCTGCACCTTACACCCCTGGGCTTCTGGACATTGGCAAAGGCACTTGCCACCCCCATAGTGCCTCGTTTAGGCAAGGCTCAAATTACATACCTACCGTCCTCGAACACAAACATGAAACAAACTAAGGGTAATGCTGCTCCATGCCAGACGTGTAGAACTCAAGATGCACGCCCTTGAATCTCCACTCAGTATGGAGAACAATGATGTCAGTGCTGTGACTGAAACATGGTTCAAGGCTCGTGACAGCACCCTGGCACTATCAGGTTTTACCTCATATCATGCGTACCGGCCACAAAATCTGGAACTAACCACAAAAGGAGGGGGAGTATCCATATTCACAAAGGATACCCACACCTCCAGGTTGTCGGCAACGCACAAAGCATCGGAGACCATCCAGGTGCAATTAACCATGGGCAAAAATGCCCTACAGTGTGTACCATGCTACACACCACACTCTCAAACTCAGGAACCACACACAGCCTTCATGAAGACACTGTAGAATATGAATGTCTCTTGAAACACAATCATATTGGGTGACTTCCACTACCCAAACATAGACTGGGAATATCATGCAAGCCCTAACACCCTAGGCCAAAGGTACCTGGAGTACATAAACCCAAATGCTATGGAACAACTACTCACTGTTCCCACAAGAGGAGAAAATATACTAGACCTGATCATCACAAACATGGGGACACAATGCTCCACACCGGAAGTATATCCCTCATTGGTGAGATCAGACCATGAAGTAATCACAATGGAGATACACATCCCGGCCCCACACCACACCCAGCAAAAACAACCACAGTGAAGAACTACTCAAAAGGCAACTTCACACTTCGCAAGACTGGAGTGGTATCCTTCAAGGCCACCGAGCCAGTGGACACCACAACCCATGCTGCTGAAACCCTTACAAATGCTTACAACGAGCACCTCCGGGAATGCATGGATTAAGCAATCCGAAATATTATCAAGACCCTGTCCACCAAAGGCATGCGGACAGTCTGGTGGACCCCAGCCATTAACAAAATGTACAACAAGAGGAGAAAGCTACCACATGACAGAGCTACATCCCTAAAAGGGAAGGCGTCTCTGATCATTACAAGTAAACAACTACGATCACTCATAATATCATACATGGCCACCATTGAGAGAGGAATGGCTAAAGACACAACAGACAATCACAAGGCCTTCCTGAGCTATATTAGAAACATGGGTTGAAACACCCAGATATGCTCAGAAGTGGTCAAAACTGATACAGTAATTAATGAACCCACAGACATTGCCAACATACTGGCAGACAGGTTCAGTGCATATTTCCCCCCTCCCTCCCCCACAAAAGGAGAAACATCTATCCCAGCAGAGTGTAGCCTCCCAAACATTACAGATGGCCAGGTGAGAGCTGTCCTCTCTAAAGCAAAAGTAACAGCATCAATGTGACCGTATGCTGTCCCCAGCTGTGTGCCACATGAACTCAATGATGAACTAAACCCACACATAAGGCAGCTGTTTAATCCAAGCCATAACACAGGATACGTACCCAAAGTATGGCACATGGCAACCGTGGTCCCACTCCACAAAGGCGCTGCTTCTACGGAACCTGTAAATTACCGCCCCATAAGCATGACGGTCCTGCTCTGCAAAGCTAAGGAGAGGAACATAATGGACGTCACAAATAAAGACATGGGGGATCTACAGACATTGGACCCTACCCTATCTGTCTATGTCAAGGGCAGATCCTGCCTCCTGAACTTGTCCAACTTATTTGAAACAGTCACTAAGGCCATTGATGAGGGTAAGGCAGTGCACACAGCCTACCGTTATCATGCAAAAGCTTTCGACACAATACCCCACTCGGGCATCATACAAACGATCACCAGCTTAAATGTAAACCCATATGTTACAAGATGAGTTGCAAACCAGCCCAAGGACACAACACACAGGGTTAGAATTGCTGGTGCCATGTCAGACTCCAAGCCAGTCACAAGCTGAGTCCCACAGGGCTCAGTCCTCTGCCCCTTCCTGTTTGGCATCCATGTCTGTGATGTACAGGCAAACATAGGGTGATTGTGGCAGACAAGGTTTGCAGATGACTGCAAACTGTGCGCCATATATGATATCCCAATGGACACACACATCCTTCCGAGATGCCTCATGGAAACAGATAACTGGTGCCAGAGCCATGTCCGTAGGCTAAATGACAGTTAATGTATAGTCATACCCTTCAGGAAGAACAGGGTAACCCCAAATTGACACATAGGTGATAATCCACTAATCACGGGAGAGGTCATCAGGGACTTGGGGACCCACGTTGACAGCAAACTCTCATTTGACACTCACATTGCCAGAGTGGTTAGGAAGACATGCTACATTGCCCACCTGATCATGAAGGGATTCACATCCACATCAGGGGAGGTCATTGTGCCCCTGTATTCTTCACTTATCAGGGCAATGTTTGCGTACAACGCCCCAGTCGGAATGTATCATACCTGACACCTGCAGCAGTTTGAAAGACCCCAAAAGTCCCTCACCAGAAGGGTAAAGTGGCTCAGACATTTGTGATATGCTTCCGACAGATGAAACCCCAGCTCTATTCAGTCGCATACCATCTTCCCAGAGGTGATCTGTGCCTGACATACAAGGCCATGTCCAACCCGGATTAATGGACATGCTCCACCTCCATAACTACAAATCCACCAGAGCCACATGAGCAAGAGTCCTAAACCGCAGCACAGATATAAATATGACGTGCTGGAGGGACAGATTCATCAGCCAGAGACTCCACACACTATGGAACGGAGTCACGGTCCATGTGAGGCGGAGCCCCTCACTGGCTCTGTTCAATAAGAATCTGGACGGGTGGATGGGAGATCGTAGGTGTACCCCGTGGATCTTCCCTGTGTCACTGCTGGACAGAGGCACAACAAACCAATGTGTATAGATATTCCCAGCCTAAGGGGTGTTGAAAGCCACACACAGTCTGGCTAGGCTTGTAAATGTCCCAGGGCAGATAGCCTAGTATGAACCTATGAACCTACACCAGATGGAATGTGCAACCCACAAAGCTTGGTCCTTGGACCCCACCACATCGGTATATATGTCCCATAGGTACAACCCAACATGGAATGACTGTCCCTGAACATGTTTGCAGAGGACTACAAACTGCCCAACATATCTGGCCCTACAGCTGACACAAGCTTCCCACAAAAGAGCTACATAGAAACAGACAACTGGTGCCATAGCCATGTGAGCATGCTAATCCCAGAAAGATGTATAGTCAACCCCTGTGTATATACAGTAAGTGCCCACCAATTACCACAGAGGTGTCAAACCATTACATACCTAACATGTAATGACAGAACTGGGGACACAAGGTGATAGATATCCTGCATTGGACAAACATGTGGCTGTAGTGTTAACAGAAACAATCCATATACCCACCAAATCATGAAGTATGCAGGATCTAGATAAGGGGAGGTAATTGTGGCTCTGTAGTCATCCTGCATCAGTGTTACAATTGACTACATTAGGCCCTGTGGGGTGTACCTCAGCAGACACCCCCATCAACTGTAAAGTCCCCAACAGTACCTCACCTGGAGTATGAAAGAGCTTGATCAGATGTCATGTGTTGCCTGATTAAACATAATGCAGCTCCACACAGCTGCCATACTGCCCAGCCAGAGGCAAGCTGTGCCAGATGTATAAAGCCATGTCCAAGCTGGAATCAATTAACACGCTGCACCTTGTACAATCTGACTGGCAGTGAGCTATGCACATGAGGGTTGTGAAACCCAGCACTGACATACATAGGTCAAGCTGTACTGCAAGATCCATATCACAGAAGCCACACCCATGCATGATTACACTCCCAGTACAGGTTAACCATAGAGTCAGTCATTGATTCTCCTCAAGGGAACTTCTGATGAGATGGGTATGTTTACCCTGGTATCAGTGTTACGTCACGGGTAGACGGAGGCACAGTATACTGGCCATGACATATGTCATGGCAAACACCACCTACAATGTGTGTGGAAGGATAAACACACTCTCTGACTATCATTAGAAATGGCCAAGGGCACATCGCTACTGTTTGCCA
Organism: Protopterus annectens; assembly: GCF_019279795.1. NCBI lineage: Eukaryota > Metazoa > Chordata > Ceratodontiformes > Protopteridae > Protopterus > Protopterus annectens. Next base: position 4,666,256 of record NC_056731.1, read on the forward strand.
ATGTACACCTATGTTGTGGAATACACTATCAATGTTGGACAAGCCTGTTGTAAGTAGTTCATACCTGAACATAATGCAACATGGTCAGATGTGCACAACTGGACGCTAACCAGGCTTTTGTGCTCACTATGGAAATGTAAAGAAGTGATAGGACTACAGCCAAGGACACTGTCCACCACAGTGAAAGTACTGAACCAGTACACTATACAGTACTACTGTGTTATGTCAGTGTGAACGGATGTTGACAACTGTATGCAAAGTATCCCATGCAAACCCTGCAGGCACAGTATAATCCCTGTGTTGTTCACACACAAAGCAGTTGGACAGTAACTACACAACATGACACACAACACACAACCATATACGGGAGATATCTGTTGACGTTCACACTCATCCACAAATGTGATGGGCTGCAGAGTTCAACATATGGAAAGCTCACACTGGGCATGCTCGCACACTTTGATAAATGAGACATATGTCAGACAACATGCCATGGGAAGTCTGAACTGGGCATGCTCACACACTTAGGCCAAATATCTGTTTTGCATGTGGCCACACATATCTGGTATTTGCACGTGTTAGTCCAGGACACTACAACAGCACAGCAATCTGCCCAGTCCTCACAGTTAAATGACCACAGAAACATATGTAATATAGTGGATCCCCCCCATATGCAAACATCTACCACAGATACACAAGTTGTTCATACAAATAGGGAATGCTATGGCAATATAGACCTGCAAACACTGCTATCAGCACCAAATAATGTGCATCTGACAATGAAACATATGGGTGTAGGGGTCAAGACTAGGCTGTATGCCCTAGGGAATGACAGCTTAGCCAGAGTGTGTGTGTGTGGGTGAATGGGGTTGGTGTGTGTGCAAGTCTGTGTGAGGGAAATATCCCTATTAGCAACTGTGAAAACACACTACAGGATGCACATTCCCCTTTCTAAACACTGATGATGTCAGCACTCTATAAGTATATTAGGAGAAGGGAAATCTCCCAGTAATCCGTATAGCGCGCTCTGCTAATGTGTTTGTCTCTAGTGTCATAACATAGTTAGGTAGTGGTTTGAAACCGGCAAGTGTGTGTGTTTGTGTGAGGGGGGTTAGTGTGTGTGCAAATTGCTGGCAGTGAAATGTGCCTTTTGGCAACTGGGAGAACACACTACAGGGTGCACATTCCCCTTTCTAAACACTGATGATGTCAGCACCCTATAAGTACAGCAGGAGAAGAGAATCCTCCCAGTAATGCAAATAGCGCGCTCTGCTAATGCGTTTGTCTCTAGTGTCATAACGTAGGTAGTGGTTTGAATCCTGCAAGTGTTTGTGTGAGGGGGGTTAGTGTGTGTGCAAATTGGTGAGAGAGAAATGTCCCTTTTGGCAACTGGGAGAACACACTACAGGGTGCACATTCCCCTTACTAAACACTGATGATGTCAGCACCCTATAAGTACAGCAGGAGAAGGGAATCCTTCCAGTAATGCAAATAGCACTCTCCGCTAATGCGTTTGTCTCTAGTGTCATAACATAGGTAGGTAGGGGTTTGAATCCTGCAAATGGCAAGTGTTTGTGTGAGGGGGGTTAGTGTGTGTGCATATTGGTGGGAGGGAAATGTGCCTTTTGGCAACTGGGAGAACACACTACAGGGTGCACATTCCCCTTACTAAACACTGATGATGTCAGCACCCTATAAGTACAGCAGGAGAAGGGAATCCTCCCAGTAATGCAAATAGCGCACTCTGCTAATGCATTTGTCTCTAGTGTCATAACATATGTAGATAGGGGTTTGAATCCTGCAAGTGTTTGTGTGAGGGGAGCTAGTGTGTGTGCAAACTGGTTGGAGGGAAATGTGCCTTTTGGCAACTGGGAGAACACACTACAGGGTGCACATTCCCCTTACTAAACACTGAATTGCGCGTTCTGCTAATGCATACGTCACAAGTGTCATAACATAGTTAGGTAGGTGTTTGAGACCTGTATGAGGAATGTGTGTGTTTGGATGTGGCGACTCTGTGTGTGTGCAGTTTTGTATGACAAACATGTACCTTTATTCAAGCAGGGGATCACACTACAAGATGCACAGTACCCTTTCCAAACAGTGATGATGACAGCACCCTATACAAACAGCATGAGAAGAGACAACTGCCAGTACACAGTATAGTGCAACATGCTACAGTGACACACACAAGTGCCGGAACATATTTAGATAGTGTTTTGAAACCTGCAGGTGGCAAGTGTGTGGATGTGGGGTGTTTCTGTGTGTGCATTTCCGTATGAAAAACATGTTAGTTGTGGCGATCAGGGAATCACACTACCTGATGCACATTACCCTTTCAAACTACTGATGTTGCCAGCACCCTATGAGTACAGCCAGAGAAGAGGAACTATGTAGTAATCCAAATAGTGTGCTTTGCTAATGTGTATCTGTCACGTGTCGTGACTTAGTTATGTAGGGGAATAAATCCTGCAAATGGCAAGTGTGCGTGTGTGTGTGGGGGGGTAGTAGGGTGTGTGTAAATGCAAGTGTGACAGAACAGATCCATTTGGCAGATACTACAGTACAGCAAATGCTGCATATTCCCACAGTAAACACAGGGGATGTCACCACAATATCAGCACAGCCAAACAGTGTTAGTTGGCTAGTAATGGCAATAGTGCGCTCTGCTACTGTGTCCATTACCATTGTCAAGGTACAGATAGGTATGTTTTGGTAACACACAACTGCCACGTGTAGTTGTGTCACACAGTATGACCTTGTCTGGGTCTTTGTACATAACGATGCATGCCATTGCCTAAACCAGCAATGGCATTGCACACATGATGTATGTGTGTGACACATACACATAAATACCTGTGACCTGCAGTAGTTAGCATGTCTGACACATGCCTCGAGTGGATAAATGTTATTTGCAATGTATACCAATATGACTGTGTCTGACTGTGCAGGGTCCGCACGTGGTATGTGTTTATACAGTGTGGGTGTATATGGTAAAATACCTACAGCAGGGGATACACATCTGGTCTGGGCCATGTAGTGTACACGTGGTTGATGTACAGGTGCTGCATGTTCCCACCTGTTGTGGTAGTGGTAACATGTCATTCCACTGCAATTCAGTGACCTCATGCTGTGAACCCTTCAACTAGTGTGTTGTAGCTACAGTAATGCTCACGCACAATGTGTGGCTGGATGCAGTACAGCCATATAAACACAGTCCTTGGACTGTCATATTGCCAGTGTTGTTATGGAGGATAGGTGTTCTGCCTGTGTATGGGAGGGTAGTGTTTGCCAGGCTATGAACCAGATGGTGGTCCGACACACTGTTAGATGCACATGAGTAGGCCCTGATGCTTTGTGCTGTGCCAACAACCTGGATGTGTGTGTATCTGTGGTACCTTGGGATACCACCCCCCTGTCCATGTGTGTTACACGTGTAGGGGATGACAGGCATGGTATGGGGCATAACCTGTCAGTGATGGGTAACACCTGTGAGCTATGAAGCAGGAATCTGGTACTGCACAGAAATTGCAGTTTACCGTGCTGTGGACAGTGTCCGGTGCATGCATCTTCCGCTGTACACAGCTGTTGTTGTGTAGCAGCACTGTTAGTGTCCTAACCTGTGTGATACCCACGGAGGTGGCTATGTAAACCGTGTCCTGCAGCATATGGCAGTATGTGTGTACCAAGGAGCTTTGCCATTATACATGGGGCCATGGGTGTCACGTGCAGGATGACCCCTGCACATCCTTGTGGCTTCCCTAGTATGTCAGCACACATTGACAGCCAGCGGATACCCTATGAATGACATTGAAGACTGAGCATAATGTAGACATACAACACCCTTCCCACATATAGTGGTAGCATACCAGGTGAGGGTATGTTGGCAAACAAAATCAGGCTCATACTGGCCTGTGCCACTTGCTGAGAGAACCATTCCATGTTCCATATCATGATTGGTCATGAGGCGGGGTAAGCAATAGCATCAGCTGATGTTATCAGGTACTCGGCAGGGAGTCGATCAGCAGACAGTGTAGTGGGATTTACTTTCCAAATTAAGGTACGGAGAAGTGAAGTGGCGACTGTCTGCCAGCTGAACACAGGTAGGAGTCTAGGTGTGCTACTGTCAGGAGCACTGCAGCTAGGAGCTAGATGGCTAGCTAGGGCTTGAAATGTCTCAGTAAAGAACTGGTCATAACTATCAGAAACATCTTCAGGGGTTTATCAGTAGTAGCAGCAGTGATTGTGGTTAACATGTGTCCAGGATGTAGTACATTTGTAATGCCACCTGACAGGGTATGGCATTACTGTGTTCAGAGTGCTCAGTCCCCAGATTGGCTGTGTGGTGCCATCCCACACATGTGATGTACGTCCATGGCCACGGGTGATGGCTGACTGCATACATGCAGCGGCTGTGAGATTGCCACATGACTCACATAAACCACAACTGGAACATAGAGGTGATTCACATGTTACCTTTGCACATGCTACCCTAGTAGTGTGATTGCCATGGTGAGTACCAACACATAGGGCCAATGGGGAACAACATACTGAAGGTGTGTATGTGTGGGTGTGCCTCTACCATGTCATAGCACTGCCACATATGACTGCACACGTGGGTAAATGCCAGGTAAGACATGTGCAATGTGTCACAGGCAACATACGTGCATGCGGGACAGACAGTGACATTCTGTCATGTGTACAGGTGACATATGTATCTTACGCTATGCAGATGTCAGTAGGTATCTACAGAAGCACTGTAACTCTGCATTGCATGTGTAGGCAGTGTTCCAGGTAACCCCACGCAAACATGCATGCAAACAATGGTACAGTAAGCAGGGCTGGAAGTAGTGCATTGTACAACAAAGAAGGGGTAACAATAACAGTAAGTAACAATGCTGATATGTAGGCACTATCAACATGTACCCAGGAGTACACAGCGCAGATGCCCATGGTAGAACTGATATAATGTCATAGTTAGTTGTGAATTGGATTACATTGGTACCGCACACATATCTACATGCGCAAACATCCACATTGCATAGTCGTTGTGGGCAACCCGACAACATCACTATACATGTCCACCATTGCATATCAGTAGTTGCGTTAGCATCCCCCCTGTGCTACCCCTGTATGCGGCTATCTGTAGTCAACCTTACTACCGGCATGTGATGATATGCAGCTGGTACACTTTGGTAAGTAGTATGGGTGCAGATAACAATTCAGGACATTCATACAGTTACTGCAGCAGGAATGCTGGGATATACACACAATCATAGTGGCACACTGTACTGTTACCAACATGTTACTACTTATACACATCTATGTAGTCACCCTGTGCATCAGCAACATGTTTACCTTTTCCCGCACTGATGTTGTAGCATGCAGGAGGTGGCACAGTGTCATCATATGCACAGGGAGTGAATTAGGTATGCCCAAGCCAGCCACTGATACAACCAATTGACATGTGTGTGTATGTGTGTTTGTGAGGGGCAGCAGTACAGGGTGGGGCAGTGTTGGTGCAGTGTGTGCGTGTAAGTGTTCACCCTAGGTGTTACAGTTTTGCATGTGTGTATGCACGCACACAGTTCCACCTCATGGCTGCCATATACAGGGGTTTGTGGACAGCCACAGACTGCACCTGGCAGGTCATACAGATCAGTGTCTGTGGGCATGGACACGGTACCTGTGCCTGACAGAGGTGCTACGGACCGTATCCAGTACTAAGCCAGACTGGGTACTGTCATCAGAAGCGGGTGTGTGTTGACTGGACACAGGTCCCTGTTGGGACTGTCCAGAGCCACGTGCACATGGTCTCCTGGGGCATTCTGATGACAGCACAGACCCAGCATTGCTGGGGCTGCTGCTGCTGGCACTATGGGGGCGTGCGCGAGCCTGTTGTTGTCCGCTGACTGCCAGCTGCTGCTGTTGCCAGCATACGGCCACGTCGACACCGCAAATGCCCACCATCGCCCTGGCTCATGGACATCTGGTTGTGGAACTGCTGTAGTATGTCCCCACAACGTCTGTCTATGACATCGGTGAAATTACGGATAGCATCCGTGATGTCACGCATACTGTCTGTCATGGCTGTGCGACATGCTCTCAGCTCCCTCAGACCCTGTCTGGTGTACCTTTCCATACGCGCCTGTGCCTGCATAACAGTCCAAAACATAGCTGAGGATGACATACCTCTTTGGGTACGTCGGCCAGAGGCAGTACGCCCACGGATGCTCCCACGAGAACCCATGGGCGACTGTCTGTGTAGTACCATCGGAGGACCCTGCCCATGGCTGCTTTGTGGGGATGCATGTGCCACAGGTACCACATTACCCTGGTCTATGCCCACTGTATCCTGTCCATCACCTAGGGACAATGGTGACAAAGGATGTACTGGCAGGATGACTGTGCGCATTGATGGGGTTGACAGGTGTGTACTGTCAATTGGCTGACCAATGGCGGACCCAGACACACCTTCCTGTACCATTACACAAATATCTTCATTACCAGTACCCTTGGCACAAGATTCAGGTTCCCTGCTGCAGGTCACCAGAGCAGCACCAGAACCTGTGGGAGGAAGACAGGAAACACAGATTACAGTCTCAAGACATATTTGCCAGTGATGCACTTCAATACAAATGCACACATTCACACATGGACACATGCACACATGGACACACGCACACATGGACACATGCACACATGCACACATGGACACATGCACACATGGACACAGGCACACATGCACACATGCAGACATGCACACGTGGACACATGCAGACAGGCACACATGCACACATGCACACCCCACAGTATACACACAGAGCACTACTGAGTTACACTACTGTTACTAGCATTATCAGGACTATTATAGGTATTGTTAAACACACTCACCAGCATGGATGGCCTGCCTTGCTGTAACCCCAGAGGGACCTGCAAATATGATGAGAGTAATGTCAGTGGGCACAACTGTGCCATTGTTATTGCATATGATACAGTGCAGTAGTACACCAGTTGCCTTTCACACATCAGCCGCTCATAATGCCAGTATCACACATGCACAATTACATACTATGATGACAGATACATACCACGGACACACCTTACACATGCATAAACTAACAGTCTACAGAACAGTCAAGTGTACATATGGCATCTTACCTGCACACTCCATGTCGTGCTGCTGTGTGGATCCAGCCTCCATCATTATGCATGTGTACTGCTGTCGCTGTTCCGGGGCTGGATCCACAACACTTAGGAGTAGCCCCTCCAGTCTGGTGAAGGGGGGATGTGTGGCCACCCCACCCCCTGTGGAAACCTGTTGCCTGCGGATATCTGATGCACGCTGGCGGACATTTCTGATTAAATCACTGCAGTGATGTCGTACCTGCTCATATGTCCTATTATGCGTGCCAATATCATTTACCCTGCGGACAAGGTTTTGCCACAGTGCAGACCTCTCCTGCTGATTCTGACTGGTGCGTGAAAACAGGATGTCATAGTCACGCACCAGGCTCTGGTGGATCTCTTCATCTTCCGCAGCAGAGTAGGCGGGATTCCGCTGACGCGCCATCTCCCTGGAAGAGAACACAAACAGGATATCAGCAGAGTATGTCAGCAATATATGGCACACATACTATACATGTTACTCCTGTGTACTGATATACTACTTCTCCCATATGTTGCATGTGTGTGTGTCGTGGAGGATACGCAGGTAATGGCCGGATATGAATGCTCAGCCAACACTTGTGCAACAACACCTGCCACATTCCACACAACAGAGTAGCATGCCCCATCGGTCAGCTCACACTGACAGGTGCAATACACAACCCCACTCTGGGGGTTCATCCCAAGGTACTGTATGTGGGTCACCATCCACCACTGTGATGTGGACACACGTTACTCGGCCTGGATATACATATCCCACCAACACCACCAGCACAGTACACTACCTTGATATGTATGTAATTAGACAGTTATTCACATGTTGGGACTGAGATGGTATCCATGCAGCACACTGGACCAGTGGAAGCCACAACCCACACTGCTGACACGTCTGCGAATGATTAACATGGACATGCCACAGATTGCATGGAACCTGCACACACATGTCAAACACAGACACTCTGCACAAAGGTTAGGCATCGTGTCCAGTGGACACCAGACAGAGGAAGATTGTATAACAATAGTGGGAGGCTACTGCAGCACACAGCACATTCACATTGAGGTAAGGCATCTGTGGTCAGCAGTGGTACTACGCTACGGTCCGTCATAACAACGACCATGCCCTACTCTGGGTGGGAAGTGTCCACAAACACTATGGATGACCACAAGCCCTTCAACAGTTATGTTACACATGTGGACCAACTGGCTCAGATAAGCTCTGTGTTACTACACACCTACTTAACATTCACCAAACACACAGATATTGGCAACAGTCTTGCAGACAGGTTCGGTGCACATATCCACCCTCATTCTCCCCCACCAGTTGAATTAGTTGTCACAGCTGTATGTAACCTCCCTATCATCTCACATGTCCGGGTGAGGCCCGCCCTCAGCAGAGCAGAACACACAGCATAACTGTGACCTCATGGTATCCCTGGATGTGTGCTACCTGCACTCCAAGAGGACATACACCGCATATAACACTAATAAATTATCTTGGATGTACTACAGGATATGTACCTGGACAGTGGCATACAGCGACAGTAGTCCCACAACACTCAGGAGGCACCTTGATCAACCCTGGGAAATTCAACATCATATGCATAACCGGGATGGTCTGCTAAACTATGATATTATGCAGTATGGGTTGCATATGCAGTGATATCGGGTACCTGCAGACACCTACTCCCAGCCACTGTGCCTTTGTGATGGGCTGATCCAGCCTTTTGAACATGGCTGACCTTTCAATGCGGTCACTACAGCCATTGCTGAGGGCAACGCACAGACAACTGCTGCCATGATCATGGCCTAACAGTGATTGACATGTGATGTATGGTCATCCCCTTTTGGTGGAACTACGTACACACAACATATCACATGGACATACCTATAGATACAGACCTATGACACATTTGGAGGGTTCACAGTAAACACACTATTAACCTGCTACTTTGCATTAACTGTGTTTGTCTCAGCTGTTGGCGTTTCACCTGCTACTGCTTGCTGCTGTTGCTTCCAGTTCTGTGAAGTTACAGTCAGCATTTTTTTTTCAGGTTCACTCACTTGCTTTCTGTATCAGTCTTACTACTGCAAGTTACTGCAATGAATGTATTGCATGTGTGGAGTGTTAGTACTGGATGCTTTTGTAGGTATCTGCATAGGTCCATGTGATGGCTTCTGCACCAATTGTAGGACAGCATTTGCTAATTGCATACAGCCACTTGTGTACTGATTGCAGTTCTCACTGTGATTGCAAGTAAGTCCTATAAAAGGGTATGTGAGATAGGCCTTGCCCTTTCAGATTGTACGGGCGGGGACCATGCTGGTATGCTGTGGACGGTGTTCTGTGAGTGTAAAGGTTAGTATCTCTCTCATGATTCAGGCTGTGTTGTAGATTCAATTTGCTCCATTCCTCCCTCCTGTTCCCTGTAGTGTGTTTCTATGCATAATGACACCTACAACTATATTTAGATATGTATTCATATATATATGTGTACATATACATACATTTATACATGTACATTAGCTTACATTATTACCTACAAGCTAACAACTGGAATGGCTGTATCTGTTCACACACTAATATTATGGGAATCCAGTAATTATGACCGTAAAAGTCTACATGACATGCTTTGGGTACTACACATTCTATATTCCTTTTATCTTCATCCCTACTATTACATGTTATATTTATTTTAGCACAATGTTCTTGTATGAGAGTCATGGCTTAGTGGTAGGTCATACAGACTAGTGTTTCCTGGGTTCGGGACTGATAGTTGGATTTTATTTTGCTTTAGAAATGAGTACAGGACCTGTCAATCAAAGTGACTAAGGCATTTTTAAGCTGTTAAAACCAGGTCTGCGCTGGTTTGCGCGGAGCTCACGCATGCGCACTGGTGTTGAGCTCCGCTCACACACGCGCACACCCGCTATTTTCTTTGAAAGAAAAGAAAAAGGGGTGACAGGAAAGTGGTGAAAAAGGGGTCACAAAGAGGGTAAGACAGTTGGGAAACAAGCTTGGGATTTGCAGGAGGGATGTAGGTAAGGCCCATAGATGCCCATGTCTTTATCAGCAACAGCTGTGCATTTGTATGTGATTTGGTGTGACATTTTAAACCTTCCACCCCTGAGAGAGGTGTCAGGACAACATTAATACTTGTTGTACGGCCAATTGTAATTGACAGTTTCAATGTCCAGCGGACATGTGTGCAACATGGGCAGCTATGTATGGGGCGTAATTTTTTTGTGGGTACAGAGTGCCCTTTTTTTTTTTTTCCAGGTGAGAGTGGTATGTCAGGTGAAGGAAGTCGGTATAGCTGGGGAGGTAGGTTGGGTAGGTTAACAGACAAGACAAACAAGACGCATACAGGGGCGGTGTATGATACATGTGGGGGGGTTACACAATTGACAGGGATGGAGGTTTGGATATCCAGAGCCCATGAGCCCACAGATGGCAACAGTGGAACTGATATCCCCACCCATAGGCAGTTGCCACTGTTCCTTCACTGCCCAGGATGGGGCTGTGCTGGGGGCTGTGCAGGCGGGGCAACAGGCATGCCCGTGAGCTGTGCCACCCGGGCCTCAAGCTGGCGTAGGGGCCCAAGTACAGAGTCCTGGATCTCCCTTCGCACCACAGACTGGACACCTTGGAGGGTGAGTGGACGATCTCCTCCGGCCACGCTTGCAGAGGGGGAACGAGCCCCATCCCCTGCAGCACTTCCACCCGCAGGTGGCACAGGGCCACCGGATGAGGATCCGGCCTGGGCACTAGTGCCAGGTGCACTCGCCAGATGAGGTGGGAGAGGTGGGTCCGCTGGAACCCGCCTTCCCAAGCGTTCTATGTTTGGCATTATGTCATGTCAGTTTGGGTTAGTAGCATATCATACCATTCAAATTAGTTGTAACAGCATGCATTAGTATTCCCATTAAACAAACACCCAGATATTAACACCATTGAACAGCAAGCATAACACATGCATAATTTGAACAGCAATACACAGTCAAACAACATGCAGGGTTGATTAATGGCAACAGGCCATCAGGTTTGCAGGTATGAACAGGGCAGATGCATCAATGGACATGCATATATTTATAAACCAACAGGACAAATGTCCAGGGGTATTAATTGTGTTTGCACATACCATTTACACGTCGAGTATATTAGATGCAGTTATAGGTTGGGGTGGAGAAAAAAATATTAACACCTTCATAACAAATACATATGCTGTACATTTCTGATAGCTGCAGATATATACACAATTCTGTTATAACTACAGTTTCTTATATGATAACTACTTCAATTTGATGCTAGGACTGTTACTGATACATCACTATACATTTTATTATGGCTTTGCTCAGCTACATCATCCTGCTACATTTTGCTGACAGAGCAGGAGACAACTGTGGATGTTTAGTATGTCAGACAATCATTCATACTATCTGCAATTTGTAGACTGTGAGCACCATATACAGATTTCGGGTTACACATTCCAGATGCAGACACACTTTCATCAGGTTATGCTGTTCAGTTTTTGCTTCTCACATGCATTTAGTTCTGTACTGACTGACTGCAGTATATTTATTCCAGAGTTATTACTACTTTATTTGTGGATACATGAACCTTTCTCACACTCTCTCACGTCTTGCTATTTTACATTTCAGGATGGTACTTCTAGGCTTTATGAACATGTTATACCTGTGGTTATTACAATCCTTTCCAGCAGCCTCACTTCTGTCATGTTTCAGTATTTCAACAGGGGGATATATCTCACATGTGCTTTACTCAGCTTCTGCAGATGTACTCTTCAGCCTACTGCAGGTTGTAAACTATTTTATTACAGGTGGGACATCTGTATTACAGACCATTTATTTCTGTCTATTTTATTTTCAGTTTTACTTACATACTGCAAAACACTTTTTTAATGAAGCAATACCTGCACACTTACACTTGTTACTTGCACATTCTATTACTTAGTGACTACACTGCACTCTTCTGCTAACTGCCATACTTTCATATTTCTTTACAGTTACTAGGTGAGGGTTACTGACCTGCCTGGTGGCGCAGCCGCACCAGCCTATCGACATGGGCCCTGTGGTTCGCAGAGCGGACACCTGCAGCTGTAATACAAATGAAGTAATATTGGAATACACATCTCCATAATATCAGCTAGTTGAATTCCTTACATACATAATAAAATGTAACTTGCTCAGTAGTGGGGCGTTGGGCATTTGCCGGGCCTCCTGGATCCATTGGTTCAGTAGGTCCTGCTTGCGTCTCTTCAGGTCCGCATGGTGGTGATGAACCTGCTCACCAGTCTGAGGAATCCCAGTGGCACTGGTGAGATCATGAGCCAACCGGTCCCACGCCTCAGCCCTGTACGCTCCCCAAGAGACCTGGCCCTGCATGAGTTGGGCCTCATGATCATGGACTAGGAGCCAGACCATGTATCTGGACTCCTCAACGCCCCACAGCTGTGCTCGAAAGCAACTTCTCTCCCCTACTCCACTCATTCTGCCTGCAGGTCAGTTCTACAATCATTTATGCTGTGTATTCCCGCCTATGGGGCTTATATATGCCGTTTTTCCCGCACATTTCTATGATTGGCCATTTTGGAATTGTATCAACTTCACAGAAACTGCTTTATCATGCTCCACTTTCTATTAAATCCTATATATATGCTATTACTGCATTTCTAGGTACTGCTGTCATGGCTTAGTGGTTCAGTACCTTGACTCAAGTGCATGGTATGCTGGGTTCGAATCTGGACACTACTTTTTATTTTTTATGACTGTCTAGACAGGCTGAGGGGTGTGTCTGTGTAAAGGCAGTTTTGATACAGCTTGCTCAATGCTGCCAAGCGGTTAGCTTGCTGGCGCAATGCGCACCTCCACGCAAACGGGGTGCGCTGGTTTAAACGTTATTTGGCTACTAGCATGCATATTACGCTCAGCACAGCTAGGGGCACACAGTTTCAGCGTGTTAAACCAGTGCTCAGCTACGGGCACACATTTTGCACCCGTTGAACCACTGCTCACCTACGGGCACTCTGACTCAACTTGTTTGACTGCAGCTTAGCTATGGGTACATTTCAAATTTCTTTTCATCTTGCATTACTTCAAAATATATGGCCCATTTCATTCCATTTTACATAAAATCTAATTTTATATGTGTACATATATGTCAGGGACTTGTTTTGTGCTTATTTACAAAAAAAAATTTGATGTTGGGGAGGCTCGAACCTTGCCTGCCTGCTCTTCAGACGAAGTCTCTACTGCTACACTATTGCTTCTTGGCTTACTTTGCATATTTAGTTCTTATATGCTTTTCCACTGACTGATAACTGCAGCTGCGCTACGGGCACATCCGCGCAAACGAGCGCACTCACAAGCAAACATTTACACGGTTTAAAAAAATAATAAACTATTTTCATTTCTATATTTTATAATCATGGTCTGTGGGGGCATGTGTTGTGTTGTGTTTATTCACATTTCCATGGCCTCTCTCGTGGGTCTTTACTTTCAGACATTTTAACCTTCTAGGGGCGTGTCCGCTTGCAGGGCTCGGCCTACGGACACGCCCCCTACTGTCTTACACGGACCGTGTAAGCCTTAGGTGTGATTCAGCATGCCTCATGCATATGCATGACATGCTGACATCACACAGTTTAACTGCAGCCTCCGTGTAAGACTTATAACTCTTACACGGAGGCTTCGTGAATCCTGCCCAATAGCTTTAAACTATGTACCAACACAGAAATTGGTTCAGCAATACCCATATTTATGGGTACATGATAAAATGAAGTACTTCGGAATATGGATTAAAAAGGATTCTGTTATGGCAGCTAAGGATATGTGGGAAGAAACTAAACAAAAGATAATAAAACTGCATATTTGAACTGTTTCTTACTGAAATTGGTACACCTTGTTTGCTGTAGCATAGACTAGATCCAGGCCTGCTGAATCTAGCTATGTTTGTATGCTTGTTGTTTGTTTGCTTGTTATTTCCCTGAAACGCTAATTCCACCTAAAATGCGGCTTTTCAGTGCTTCTGTGGATCCCTAGTGATATCTGCATTGCTTCCTGTACTTATTTCCTTGTTTCACTTGAAAGAAAGTTACTGTTTGTCGTTTTTGCATTTAAGTTACCTGTAACACATTGCATTTAAGTTACCTGGCACTTGCTCACTAAAGCAATTATATAAGTCAGCACTAAAAAATTAAAAGCACTACACCCTCACAAATTCCCCTTGAGTACCTTGTTCCCCATTGGCCCTTTTTTCAATTATAAAGGAATTCCCAATACTATTCTAGCATGTCCAAAGGTCAGTTGTCAATCTCCTCTCCAGTCCAGCTGGTGAATCTGGGAATCTTGAGGCAATGTTACAACTGCCTCATGTACACAGACAATCCTCTCCTCCTCCCAACAAATTCCAACACATGTGAGAGATGCAACCATATAGCCAAACTGGAGGCTAAGCTCTCTCAACTCAGTACTGGCGTAACCAGTCAGGAGGAGAAGGAAACCACACTCACTACAATTCCAGTCTCACATAGACCTACCACGACAGCAAACCAAACACATAAACACACAAAAACATACTCAGAGGCTCTAAATAAAAATCTGCCTAAGCAGCAGAGACCTCCAAAGCAGACACCCAAGCAACCGCTACCCCAAAACAAAACACGTGCAACACATAGCTCACAAAGCCAGTGTGCCGAACAGTCACAGCCCTTAAGGCTAAACAACACTCCTGATACACTTGTAATAGATGACTCTTTCATCAGGCACACTGACGTCCCGCTCACCAGGCTGAACAAGGAGAAGGTCACGGTGAGCTGCCTGTCGGGTGCTAGGATCTGCCACATAACACAAGCACTCAGGTCACTCCAAGGCAAGTACAAATATGACTCGGTCATTATCCATGCTGGTGTGAATGACCTGAGATGTACCTCCCTGGACTACATGAAAAGAGACATAGAGGAGCTCTCTGAGCATGTAGCCCAGGCCGGTATGACCCTGACCTTGAGTAGCATCTTACCCTCACCAAGAATCATACCACAATATGAAGACAAGATGATCAATTTCAACAATTGGCTTAAGTATTGGTGTCATTCAAAGGGAATCCAATGCCTGTCAGCCTGGGATGACATGCTCGACAAGCCACGATGCTTCACTAGGGACGGCTTGCACCTGTCACCCCTGGGCTTTCGGATATTGGCAAAGGCTCTTGCTTCCCCCATAGTGCCTTTTTTAGGCAAGGCTCAAAAGACAAACCCACCTCCATAGGTATTACAAGGGATAAGAAACTAAGAGTAATGCTACTCAACGCCAGAAGTCTAAACCTCAAGATGCATGCACTCGAAACTCTCCTTAGCATGGAGAACATCGATATCTGTGCAGTAACAGAAACCTGGTTCAAGGCTCCCGAGAGCACCCCAGCACTACCAGGTTATACCTCATACCATGCTTTTCGGCCCCAAAACTTGGACCGAACCACAAAAAGAGGGGGAGTATCAATATTCGTCAAAGATACCCACACCACCAGGTTGGTGGCACAGCACAAAGCTATTGGGCGACTTCAACTACCCAAACATAGACTGGGAGCATTACTCTAGCTCCAACACCCCAGTCCAAAGGTTCCTAGAATTTATAAACTCAAATGCTATGGAACAACTTGTTACTACTCCCACAAGAGGGGAAAACATACTGGACCTGATCATCATCAACATGGGGACTCTATGCTCCAGACTAGAAGTGTATCCCTCACTGGTAATATCAGACCATAAACTAATCTCACTGGATATTCACATCCTGACCCCACCCCCTGCCCAGAAAACCACAGTGAAAAACTTCCCTAAAGCAAATTTCACACTTCAAAAAACAGAGGTGGAATCCTTCAAAGCCCCCGAGCCTGTGGAAAATACGGCCCAGACCACAGAATCCTTTATAAACGCATTCTATGAACACCTTCAGAAATGCATGGATCATGCAATCCCAAATAAAACCAAGACCCAATCCTCTAAAGGCAGACGTCCTGTCTGGTGGACCCCAGCCATAAACAAACTATACAATAGAAGGAGGAAGCTACTACATGATAGAGCAAAATCCCAAAAAGGGAAGGCATCTCTGATCAGTATTAGCAAAAAACTACGGGCACTCATAAAATCATCTAAGGCCAGCTTTGAGAGAAAAATTGCACAGGACACTAAGGATAATCACAAGGCATTCTTTAGTTATGTTAGGAACCTGGGTGGGAATTCCCAGATATGCTCAGAATTAGTCCAAAATGACAAAAAAACACATCAAACCCACAGACAATGCCAACATCCTAGCTGACAGGTTCAGTGCAAACTCCCACCCCCCCACCAAAAGGGCAAATATCTATCCCAGCAGAGTGCTGCCCCCCTGACATCTCAGTTGTTCAGGTAAGAGCCGCCCTCTCCAAAGCAACAAACACAGCACCAATGGGACCAGACGGTGTCCTGGGCTGCGTCCTACATGAACTCCAAGAAGAGCTAAACCCAAACATAAAACTACTATTCAATCTCAGCCTTACTACAGGATATGTACCCAAAGAGTGGTGTACAGCAACAGTGGTCCCTCTCCACAAAGGTGGTGCCACAATGGATCCTGGAAACTATCGCCCCATAAGCCTGACTAGCTTGGTCTGCAAAGCTATGGAAAGGATCATCATGGACCTCATAAATAAATATATTGGGGACCTACAGATACTGGATCCTACCCAGTTCAGCTTTGTTAAGGGAAGAACCTGCCTCTTAAACCTGGTCTATTTCTTTGAAACAGTCACCAAGGCTATTGACGAGGGGAAGGAGGTCCACACAGCCTACCTGGACCTTGCAAAAGCCTTCGATACAATACCCCACTCGGGCATTATAGATAAGCTCACCAGCTTAAATATAAACCCCTATGTCACTAGATGGGTTGCAAACTGGCTCAAGGACAGAACCCACATGGTTAGAATTGCTGGAGCCATGTCAGACTCCAAACCAGTTACAAGTGGCGTCCCACAAGGCTCAGTCCTGGGACCTCTCTTGTTCGGTATATATTTCTCGGAGGTACAGGCCAACACAGAAGGACTGTGGCTGACCAAGTTCACAGATGACTGCAAACTGGGCGCCATAATCGACTCTCCAGCTGACACAAGCATCCTCCAAAAGGGCCTCATAGAAACAGACAACTGGTGCCAGAGCCATGGCCTCAAGCTAAACACCAAAATGTGTATAGTCATCCCCTTCGGCAAAAACAAAGTGCCCACAAATTACCACATAGGTGGTAATCCATTAAGTACAGAAGAAGTAATTAGGGACCTGGGGACCCAAGTTGATAGCAATCTCTCATTTGACAACCACGTGGCCAAAGTGGTTAGAAAAACATTTTATATAGCCCACCTAATCTAAAAGGGATTCACATCTAGATCAGGGGAGGTCATCGTGCCTCTTTACTCATCCCTCATCAGGTCCATAATTGAGTACAATGCCCCTTTTGGGATGTACCTTACCAGACACCTGCAGCAACTGGAAAGACCCCAAAAGTACCTCACCAAGAGGATCAAAGGGCTCAAACAGATGCCATATGCTGCCTGGTTAAAGAAACTCCAGCTCTACTCAGTGGCATACTGCCTGCTCAGAGGCGATCTGTGCCTGACGTATAAAGCCATGTCCAACCTGGAATTAATGGACATGCTGCACCTCAGAAAATCCAAATCCCATCGAGCTATGTGCTCAAGAGACTTGAACCTCAGCACTGAAATAAATAGGACATGCTGGAGGGACAGATTCATAACCCAGAGGCTCCCTTCACTCTGGAATAAAATCCCAGTCCAGGTTAGGCAGAGTCCCTCATTGACTCTCTTCAAGAGGAATCTTGAGTGGATGGGAGATCGTAGGTTTACCCCGGGTATCACTTCTGTGTCACTGTTAGACAGAGGCACAGTATACTAACCTCAAAAAAGGGCATAGCAAAATTAATTTAAAATGGGTGGCGAAAGCCAAACACACTCTGGCTAGGCTTATAAATGCCCTAGGGCAGATAGCCTAGTATGAACCTATGAACCTATGTTATGTATGAAAAGACTGCACTGTTTTTCCTACAGGGAGCATTAAGCAGATAGTAGATGGTGCAGTAAAAATAGAAATGACCACTTATACCCTTTAATTAAGAGCCATCAATATCCTGTGAGTACAGGAAGGAATAAACCTTGCTCTGTCAGGATTTTACAGTAAAGTAATGATTTATTTCATACTAAAGCTTCTGAACATTACATCATTTTTGTTTAGAATCATCTAAGGGAAAGATGTGAGGCTTTAGGTTTTGGGGAGAGTGACTGAAGTCATTAGTGTTGTCTTCCTATGTCGAGTTCCACAAAAGGAAAACCTAAAATGAAGACGTGTGAAAATAACGTTTTTTTTTTTATTAAGCAGCTACAATAGACAGGCGTGAATATCTGAAGACTTGCTTGTACATGACTGTTTATTCTCAGTATGAGTTGCAGTGTCACCTTACAGAGTAAATTATGTATAGCAATTATATGCAGACCTTGATGCATCTCAGGTTGATGTAATTATTAACCATAAGTATATAATGAAATGAAAACATTTAGTTTTACCAGTGAGGAATGTATATGCCCCATGCTGTGGAGCCTCAGAGAGAAAAAAGCAAACTGGAAAGGAATAGATGATGATCTTAATCAGGGAAACCTCAAAAGGATCAAATAATACAGTAAGTACAGACCCCCTAATAAGATATCATAAACCTAGCCTTGCTTCCCAATAAAATTTGATAGATATTGGTTTCCAACGATTTTGTGGGGAAATATATACTTCGGTAGGAGTGGCTTAACATTTACAAGCTTCCAATCTCTAATAGAAACACAGGTGCCAGACCAGAGGCATAGTTATAATTCCCAATCCACTGATACATGTTTTGCTTGAATGAGCGTCTGGGATGAACTCGGCTTCACATGGGTGGCAAGCCTGTTCCAGGAAAGGGGTAGCCTCCGAGACATATACTTGTCCTGTTTATGTTGCAGGCAAGGATTGTATGTTTCTGATGCCATTTGTTTTATGGATATGCAACAGGTAAATTAGGGATGGATCAGGGGATGTTTTGTAAGCCAGGCGTAGGTTGCATCTCAGCAGCTTGTAGGAGACTGTATATAATGACAAGGCTTTGAGGCAGTCCACATAGGACTTGTTTTCCACACCATGTATTGTTTTTGTGAGTAATCTCTGAGGTTGCTGCAGTTGTTGCATATGCCAGGCCAGGTACATACCAAAGGGGACACTGTACTCAGTGACTGGCCTTATGAGAGGAGAGTACAATGGAATGATGGCATGTTTAGATCTAGATGACATACCCCTACTTATTAGCAGTGCAACACAGAATGATTTCATTACTACAATAGATACATGATGGTCAAATGGCAAATCACTATTCCAAATTCCTGACTACAGAGTCTACTCTTAGGGGTGTATTGTCAGTGTAGTAGTTTGCTGAGGTGGCAGCATTCCTAAGGAAACTTTGATGCACTTTTTGGCACTGAGTTTTAGACCATGGTTATTAGTCTGTGTCAGGCCTTCTTGGAATATATTTGTGTCTTGGGGGAATTCAATGACTGCACACAATTTGCAATCATCTGCAAACTCGGTCAGTCAGAGGCCCTTTATGTTAGCCTTGACTTTAGAGAAGTAGATGCCAAATAGCAGTGGCCCCAGATCTAAACTCTGAGGTATCATGCTAGTAACCAGCCTTTTTTGTTGAGGAAGACTCCCATATTCCAACTTATTGCGTCCTGTCTGTAAGCCAGCTGCCCATCCAGCATGTGATGTTATATCTAGTTTAGTGAGCTTTTCTACAGTACTTGAGAGAGGCATTGTTAAATAAATTCGTTAGAGTCAGACTGTAAAAATCATTGAGTTATTCAAACACAATGTCAATTAATAACAAACAATAATGCAGGAGGACTCAGATATCTTAAAGCTCTAATGTACATTAGGAGGCAAAAAACCATACACAAAGTTTGTATAGAATTTTGACTGATTTTATTCACAAAACACATCGGTTATATACATGTCATTATCAGTTTTGCCCACCTCACTGGTGTGGTCAGTGACAGGGTCTTTACATCATAGTAATTCATAAAGTGCTGAATTTGTGTTTTTCAAAAAGTCCTTTTCCCATGAGAATGTTGCAGCCTTGCAAGCAGCTGGTCAGTCACGATGACCTCCTGAGGATGTAGCCAATTCAAGGTTCTCTGATTAGTTCAAATACAATAGATGTATGTCTTCCTTAATGCCTCCCTTTGTCTTTCTTGTTCCCAGCTACACTATCAGAGATAGTGCACAAGGCTCTCCTGGTGGAGGCAGGAAAGAGGACACACATGAACAGATTTATTATTTTCTAACTTTGCAAAATAATCTTTACTTGAAAGACATGAGCCAGACTGCGTTTGCAAGCTGC